>NC_133621.1:204462752-204667752 GCF_048593235.1 Sminthopsis crassicaudata
GAGATAGAGAGAGAGAAGAGAGAGAGAGAGAGAGAGGGAGAGGAGAGGAGAGAGGAGAGGGAGAGAGAGAGAGATGGAGAGAGAGAGAGATGGAGAGAGAGAGAGAGAGAGAGAGAGAGAGAGAGAGAGAGAGAGAGAGAGAGAGGGAGGGAGGGAGAGAGCACTTTCCATCGGCCTCCTTGTTTTGGGGGTGACTTTTGTTTTAAACCATCAGAAAGCTGGGAGTAAGAGAGCTAAGAGGAAAAGTTGTTACCAAAGATCTATAAGAAAGATGAAAGGGTGTGAATTAGCCCAAAGAATAAAACAGCTACACATGGATGGTTACATCATGTCAGCTTGGCTAGCTGGAAGTCGGATCTATGGATCTCCGTAGTCACTAAGAGAAGAGGGCTAAGAATGCTGGTGACAGTTTCAAAGGCGTGCAGAATGTTTTGTTATTTTTTCCAATTTCTATTGAGTGTTACTATAATTTGAAAGGAATGTTCTCAGTTTAAAAACATCATCTGGATCACCCAGAAGGCCAATTTTCATAAGTAGGATGTTAAGAGTGAAGATACAGAATCCAAGCCTTATTTAACTAAACAACTTTACTAAATCAGTGAGTTTATATAGTCTGAGTCCCAGATTTCTATTAGAGTTCAGCATTTACTGAAGCCTTAAAGGATTGCAGAATATAAAGTCTTTTCCTCTCACCACATAGTCAATTAGAAGAGAGTGCAAGATTTTGGACAAATGCCAGGAATTCTGGCTCAGTATACAACTTTTCAAAAGTTCATTTGCACTCCAATGTAAGGGACCCAAACTGGAGATAACAGTTCCTGTCTCTGTTTAATAGCTTTGGGGATAAAGTTCCACATCCTCCAGAATTATGGTGTAGTTTTCCTTTTATTGAACTACTCCTGCATTCCAAGTACAAATCCCATCTGGTCATAGTACATGATATTTGTGATATATTGCTATAATCTTCCTGTTGGCATGGGTGACAGCCATTGAAAATGATCAGTTGGTACACAAAATGTCTTGTTCAAGGAGGAGCAAAGCTATCAATGTCCATGAGTGGAACAACATGCTGGGGGCAAGGGGGTGGGGGAGGGCTGGGAGGAGTGGTATAGGTAGTAGAGGAACATTGAAAAATTAGAAATGTATTAGATTATGAAGGGCTTCGAAAGCAAACAAGATCTAGATTAACAACAGAAAAACAAGAACTACTATCTAAATGATTTAAATTTACACAAAACACATTTTTAAGTTTAATTTGCACTATTAGGATTTTCTCCAACAATGTGTAAAGTCTGGGCAATGAACAAGACAGTAGCTTAAGCCATGATTTGTAGTGTTTGGTTATTTCCAAAGTGAAAAGACTCACTCTGAAAACTTAACCATCAGCTTGTTGTGCAATTCCCTTTTATTGTCTTGCCTCAGTTTCTCTAATTGTCCTGTCTCAGTTCCTTGAATTGTTCTGCCTCAGTTTCCCTGGGTGCAACCCCCCTCTTTTCTGTCCATTAGAACTGGCCACTCTGACATTCTAAAAGAGTCTTTAATGACTCCAGATGTCCTATCTCAGATCCCTAATTGGTATCCCCTATCTCTAAGTTCCAGACTTTCTGACTCTAGTTGGACACCTCCAAACACCTCCTAAATTATCAAAAATTTATGATCCTATCCCCCAACATGTCAGAACTGGATTGATGGTCAGTCTCTGGAAATTCCCGCTGTTTACCTGTGTTTGGACTCCACCCCTTCCTCCCTGATCTTGGAGCCATGTATATAAAAACTATTGGAATTTCACATTCACTGCTGAATGCTTTGAGACATCAGCCCTGGGACCAAATGGATCCTTTGGTCCCAGAAAATCTCTCCCTCTCAGAAATCCAAATAAAATATTAAAAACTCTCTAATCTCTATCTTGCCTCAGTTTCTCTGACATTACAAGCTCACTTCAGCCTTTAATTGATACAGAAATTCAAATCAGTTTGATTCAAGAGCTGTGCTCCACTTAGGTCTGAAAGGAGAATGAAAAAACAGGCCTTTCTCTACTGCAGTCCCATTTATCTGAAACTTAGGAGAACAGTATTACAACATTGTTTCTACTGTCTTAACAGGAAGAATTGGTTCTTTTAGATAAAATGAACTCGAAACTTGTTTATGTCTTCTTTTATTTATCTTTCAGAAGTTCAGGAAGATAATTTTATTAAAAGAGAAAACTCTGAGATTGTAGATAGACAAGGCCTTCAGGCGTGATGTATTTTGTCATTTTTAAAAAATAATTCATTTTTTCAGGGATGGGTTTGTTCAGTGAGAGAGGATGTTCAAAGATAAAAGAAAGTCCATTTTGTTGTGTATTGTATAGTAGCAACTAAACTGGCAGGGTATAATCCTATTAGCAATTATTTTTTAATAATACTTAATTTTTTTTATTAAAGCTTTTTATTTACAAAGCATATGCATGGGTAATTTTCCCAATATTGATCTTTGCCAAACCTTTTGTTCCAAATTGTTCCCTTCCTTCCTCCCACACCCTTCCCTAGCTGGCAAGCAGTCCAACACATGGTAAATATTTAACAATACTTTATCAGACAACCTCTCCTAATAAGAATCTTATGGTGGTGTGGTATTGTGTTGCTTCCCTAATTCTACAGAAGGTACTATATCTCTGTAATAAGTATGCCACAAGGGAGTACAATGTTCGAATTGCTCTCTAAGAAATTCTCTTTTTGAACCACCAATCAGATGATTTTGTAAATCCTTTTTATGGTATCTCATGCTAGATAGACTCCTTATGAAACCTTATCTGTTTTTCTAGTGCAGTCCCTAATTTTTCCACCTGTCCATATGATTGCTCCTTTGCTCTTTTTTCCTGTTTCCCTCCTTTCCTGAAAGTCCAAACATCAAGTCAACGGAAGGAAGAAAGAAAATGAAAAATGGACTTCTTGGTGTGTGAATAGCACCCCTTATCCTGTTTCATAATTTCTGTGACCATCCACACCCACCCCATTAGAGGACAATAAATTCCCCCAGGGAAAGCAATATCTGAAAATCCTTTGGGGGAGAACTTCCCCTGCCAATCTGTTTTTGTGGCCAGGAATCATCTCTCCATGGCCCATAGGGAAACAATAACTTAAGAGATGAAATAACAGGCAGAAATATGGATTACATAAAAATTTAATCAAAAGTTTGCAACATGACTCTATGAATCTTCAAGCTTTTTAAAAGACTGCCTATTGGAGGCAGCTAGGTGGCGCAGTGGATAGAGCACCAGCCTTGAATTCAGGAGGACTAGAGTTCTAATCTGGTCTCAGACACTTAACACTTCCTAGCTGTGTGACCCTGGGCAAGTCACTTAACCCCAGCCTCAGGGGAAAAAAAAAAAAAAGACTGCCTATTATATACCTACTGTGTGTAAAGCACTCTGCTAGGTATTGAGAATGAGAAAAAAAAATTCAATAAGCCACAGTCCCTGACTTCATGGAGCTTAGGATCTAGTAGATAGATTTGCCATAATTCAAAATGATCTCTAAAATCTCGAAGTGAAATGTAAACCAAGTACAAAAGGGAGAAAGTGTTATTGATCCTGGAGTTCACTGAAATAAAGAAGCGATGGTTAAATTGGCTCTTCAGGGAAGGATGGATAGGATCAAATGGTTAGAAAAGCACCATTCTATGTATCAGTAGAGTGTGAAGAGGATAGCCACAAGATATGTTCAGAGGACAGGAAGGAATGGAAGTGAACCACTTGAGACAAGCTGTCTAAGATGAGATAAGGCTAAAAGAATGGGGAGGTACAGTTGGGAGGGATTAGAGAGGCAGGAAGGATTTGAGTGTTATTTGATAGGCAATAATTAATTACTATATGACCTTAGTCAGTAGTCCTATACAATAAGAACTACTTAGGTTCATGTAATTTAGAGCTTAGATGCCATTTATCTTTATTTATTCAAAAGATAGAGCTTTAACTGAGACTTAAAGGAAGTAAGAGAATCCAAGATGGAAATAAGGAGGGAGAGAGTTCCTGGCATGGGAGAGAATCGGAGAAAATGCTGTGCAGTTGAGAGATGGAATGTCTTGTTCAAAACACAGTTAGGAGGCCAGTGCTATTTCTCAGTATAAAATGGAAAAAGATTGGCAAGGGGAGGGGATTTAGTCTATCTTGTAAAATGCTTTGAATGCCCAACATTTTGGGCATTGATTTTGGATTATCTTTTGAATTTTAGTATTGATCCTGGAGGTAACTTGGAACCCTTAGAGCTGTTGATTGGATAGGAGGGGACATGGTGAGATTTGTGTTTTACAAAGATCTTTTTGACAGTTAATGGATGAGGGAGTGGAATGGGGAGAAACTCATGGAAACCAAGTTGCTATCCAAGAATGAAGTGATAAGAATCTGCAACCAGATATTGGAAGAGAAACAAGAGATATTGCAAGGGTGGAAAAGGGATGCCTTGGCAACTGATTATATAAAAGAGGGAGTGAGGAGTCAGAAATCACTCCTAGATTGAAAGCATGGGTAAATGGGAGGATTGTAGTATTCTCTATAACAGTAAGGGCTTGGGTTGAGTAGGGTGGAGGAATGCTCCCTTGGGCACTATTATGCTTTGGATTGATTTCTTCAGCATAAGATAATAGGTTTGGTAGGTACAGTTTGTAAAATTCATTTCATTAACAAAAGGCACTGTATTTGATGTTAAGATTAACTCTATTTCCAAGGAGCTTATAATCAAATAGGAAGAAATGGTTATAAAACAAGGCAAAAATGTGTTAGATGTAAAGGAGACAATGCAGGAAAAAAATCTATTGAAATTTGAAGAAAGAGATCATTTTCACTTGGGTGCATCTTGAGAAATTTCAAGAAAGCAGGTGACATGGAATGAGTCTTGAAGGAGAAGGGGGATTTAATGTAATGAAAATGGCTGTTCAGTGAGTGGCCATTTTATGCATTTTCAAAAATGCAGAGATGGTAAATATTGGGACAAGAACAGGACATAGTGAATTCTTTTATTGGTTACCTCAGCACTAAGAAACATAGAAGTTTCAGACCTTGTAGAAACCTTTGAAATCCAATAATCCAATTCTCTTTTTAAAAATGAAATAGATCCAAGGAATTAGAGTAGGAAATGAAGAAATCAAATTGTCACTTTTCGCAGATGACATGATGGTATACTTAGAGAACCCCAAAGACTCTGCTAAAAAGCTATTAGAAATAATTCAGAATTTTAGCAAAGTCGCAGGATACAAAATAAATCCACATAAATCCTCAGGATTTTTATACATTACCAACACAATCCAACAGCAAGAGATACAAAGAGAAATTCCATTCAAAATAACAGTCGATAGTATAAAATATTTGGGAATATATCTACCAAAGGAGAGTCAGGAATTATATGAGCAAAATTACAAAACACTTGCCACAAAAATAAAGTCAGATTTAAATAATTGGAAAGACATTCAGGGCTCTTGGATAGGCCGAGCGAATATAATAAAGATGACAATACTCCCCAAACTAATCTATTTATTTAGTGCTATACCAATCAGACTCCCAAGAAACTATTTTAATGACCTAGAAAAAATAACAACAAAATTCATATGGAAGAATAAAAGGTCGAGAATTGCAAGGGAACTAATGAAAAAAAAGTCAGAGGAAGGTGGTCTAAGTGTACCTGATTTAAAGCTATATTATAAAGCAACAGTCACCAAAACCATTTGGTATTGGCTAAGAAATAGACTAGTTGATCAGTGGCATAGGTTAGGTTCACAGGGCAAGATAGTGAATAAAAATAGCAATCTAATCTTTGACAAACCCAAAGATCCCAAATTTTGGGATAAGAATTCATTATTTGACAAAAACTGCTGGGAAAACTGGAAATTAGTATGGCAGAAACTAGGCATGGACCCACATTTAACACCACATACTAAGATTAGATCAAAATGGGTCCAAGATTTAGGCATAAAGAAGGAAATCATAAATAAATTGGAGGAACATGGGATGGTTTACCTCTCAGACTTGTGGAGGAGGAAGGAGTTTGTGTCCAAGGGAGAACTAGAGATCATTATTGATCACAAAATAGAACATTTTGATTACACCAAATTAAAAAGTTTCTGCACAAACAAAACTAATGCAAACAAGATTAGAAGGGAAGTAACAAATTGGGAAAAAAATTTTACAGTTAAAGGTTCTGATAAAGGCCTCATCTCCAAAATATACAGAGAATTGATTTTAATTTATAAGAAATCCAGCCATTCTCCAATTGATAAATGGTCAAAGGATATGAACAGACAATTTTCAGATGATGAAATTGAAACTATTTCCACTCATATGAAAGAGTGTTCCAAATCACTATTGATCAGAGAAATGCAAATTAAGACAACTCTGAGGTATCATTACACACCTGTCAGATTGGCTAAGATGACAGGAACAAATAACGATGAATGTTGGAGGGGCTGTGGGAAAACTGGGACACTGATACATTGTTGGTGGAGTTGTGAAAGAATCCAACCATTCTGGAGAGTAATCTGGAATTATGCCCAAAAAGTTATCAAAATGTGCATACCCTTTGACCCAGCCATACTACTACTGGGCTTATACCCCAAGGAACTACTAGAGAAGGGAAAGGGACCTGTATGTGCCAAAATGTTTGTGGCAGCCCTTTTCATAGTGGCTAGAAGCTGGAAGATGAATGGATGTCCATCAATTGGAGAATGGTTGGGTAAATTATGGTATATGAATGTTATGGAATATTATTGCTCTGTAAGAAATGACCAACAGGAGAAATACAGAGAGGCTTGGAGAGACTTACATCAACTGATGCTGAGTGAAACGAGCAGAACCAGAAGATCATTATACACTTCAACAATGATACTGTACGAGGATGTATGCTGATGGAAGTGGATTTCTTCAACATAGAGAAGAGCTAATCCAATTCCAATTGATTAATGATGAACAGAACCAGCTACATCCAGAAAAGGAACACTGGGAAATGAATGTAAACTGTTATTTTTACCTTCTGAATCCAATTCTTCCTGTGCAACAAAAAGTTCGGTTCTACACACATATATTGTATCTAAATTATACTGTAATATATTTAACATATATAAGACTGCTTGCCATCTGGGGGAGAGGGTTGGGGGAGGAAGGGAAAAAATCTGAATAGAAGTAAGTGCAAGGGATAATGTTGTAAAAAATTACCCATACATATGTACTGTCAAAAAATGTTATAATTATAAAATAAAATAAAAAATTAAAAAAAAAAATGAAATAGCCAAGACCTAATGAGTGACATCTATTAGGAGCATTTGCTTTTTAGGGTTTGTTTTTTTTCTTTTTTGAAATAGATCTTTGAATTTTATAATTATTACTTCATGACTCCATATTCATGCATGTCAAAAATGAACATTTATCCAAGTCTATTTTTGCTCACTTTTTCATTGCTTCATTTCCCTTTCTCTATAGGGTGGCCTGGAGAAACAAGTGCCAAGGAAAGATCTTTTCAAACACCCGAAAGATTTCAATCTGTTACCTGCCACCTTTAGGTCCTACAACTCACCATGCTTCTTCTGCAAAAGAAGCTTTTTCAGATCAAATATTGTATTTTTTTTTCTCTTAAAAATCATTTTTCAAATAATGTTGATACAGAATGAAACAACTAGTTTTCAAAAGTCTCAATGTTTAACAATAGTTTCATGCCTGGTTATATTTTTTTTGGATTTCTAGGAACACTCAAACTGAAAGGAAACTTGACTTATTATCCTAAAACCTTCATGCTATTCAGGTTTGGGTGTAAAGATATTGCTATTCAGTTTGGGTGTAAAGAGATTATTTACTACCATAAGAACAGAAATTCTTCAGTGTTAGGGATTTTTTTCCCTCTAAAAGACCCTATTTCCATGTTCCCATTTTAAAGAGAATATATATAAAGTAAAATCCTGATCTGGCACTGGCTGTCACCTCTGTCTCTTCAGAAATCATTAGAAAGTAATAAAAAGGGGAAGTGGGTATATCTTTGTTAGGTAATTACATAATTCAAAGTATGAAAAGAAGAGACTGATTATATTCAAGAATTGTATCTGAATTAAATATATATAGCTATGCACATACACAGAATCCCTACCTACCTAAAAAAACAAAACAAAACAAAAAAACCCCAACCTTTCCCTTGCTCTCTGTTCCCATTCTCTCATCCTCACCCTACCCTAGGATGTCCCCTCTCAACCCAATCCAGCATCAGCTGTTTCCTAATTCCTTCTTAAATTTTCTTTCATTTGATCATTAACAAACTTCCCTTCATTTTAGACCTCTATTTTCTCATTCTCCTTCCATGTTCTAGGAGTCCCAGAGAATTCCCAGAAGACAGCACATCCCTGGGCTCCCTCTTTCTGGATGCACTTTTTTATACCCTCCCCACACTGGACCAAAAGGAGGAATGTACTGTGTGCAGCTTTGCCAATTACAGATTCTTCCTCTGCCATCATTCTATAAACCATCCTCTTATAAAAGGTTTCTCTATCCTAATTGATCCCTCTTTCTGATCCTATTCTGAATTATCTATTAACCCCATGATGAGGAAATGAGGAGGAGATAATGCAAAAATGATGTAAAAATAAAAGATATTAATGCAAAATTCTTTGGGGGATAAATCTAAAGCGTCTTTAACCATGATCCACTATCATTGCCTTTCCCTGTACTCTATTAACATTGAAGATGTCTAATAAATGCTTGTCAAATTATTGAATTAGATATGATTACTACACCATTGATCTTTGAAACTTAGTGCTATTTTGCATTGTTTTTGTTTTTTTGTTTTTTTGTTTGCTTTTTTTTTTTTTTTTTAAGAATGGCTACAGTACTGAGAAAGAGCAAATGTCGTAATTTTGAAAAAGGGGAATATGAGCAAGGTGAATTCTCTGTATTCACTATGATCTCCAGTCCCACTTTCTCTCAGTATTCTGCAAACTACCTTACTTACTCTGACTTTATTTTCCTCATGTCCCAATCTCCATCCTGCCAGTCTGACTCTCCCTTCTAATACCTTCTTCCCCTATTTTATCATCATTCATGCATTATCACATCCTATCCTTGGATCACAGCCTCACCTTTACCCCTCGCTCTTACTGACATGCTTTTGCTAGAGGAAGTTACATGATCAAGTTGATTGGACCTAGTTCACATGTATGAGACTGAATATCAACTGGGTACTCATGGCAATAAAGTAATCCTTTCCCATTCTTGAATTAATTCTCTTTCACATTCCCCAGAGCAGCTGTTCTCAAACTTCCCTTCTCAAGTCTGTTGTACCATCTCTTCTTCCCATTTCTTTCCCATTTCTCACATTCCAACAAAGTACCTTGTCTCATACTTTATTGAGGAAATAGTGGTCAGTCACCATGCACTCTCTTCCCCCTTTTTCATGTCTCAAAGCTCTGTATCATCTTCTTTCATGTTCTCCTTCTTTATTCCAATTTCCTCTTTAAAATTTGTTTTTATTCTTTATATCAACCAGGAAAAACCCATCTACCTCAAAATTGCAGAAGAATCCAAGCTCAGTTGAAAACAGAAACGTTTCATTAGGAAGAAAATCAGACATTAGTGCAGAACTCATGATTTTTCTCCCTAAACCCTTCCCCCAAAAAACTTTCCTAATATCTTTGAAAGGACCAATATCCTTCCAATCCCATAGGCTCTCAAACTAAGTAGCATGCTTTATTCCTCACTGTCTCTCACTACCTCTCCACCCCCAATATCCAATCTGTTGCCAAGGTATTATAATTTCATTCTGATCGTTTCCTATAGAACAATAATATTCCATATTATTCATATACCAGAAGTTATTCAGCCATTCTCCAATTAGTGGGCATCCATTCATTTTCCAATTTCTAGCCACCACAAAAAGGGCTGCCACAAACATTTTTGCACATGTGGGTCCCTTTTAGGGAATGAGTCTTAAAGGCATCAGATACATTTGCACCTGTTCCTAATTGCTCATGGCCACAGTTTTTGATCCAATCATTCTCCCTTGAGGCAAGGGGAGCTTCCTCATGGGAGGCAGCCAGCACAAGGGAAGCAGGAAGGGCACCCAGAGCTGATTTTCTCTGAATCTCCACTTTTCCCTAAGCTGGTTCCAGTTAGCTGTTACCAGAACAAATACTGTAGGCCAGGCTGACACGGGCTTCTCTTCCAGGATCAGATTTAACATGGCTCTGAGATGGGGCACTAGAACTCCACTCAGCAGCAAACTAAGGGAAATTTCAGACTCAAGTCTGGAACCAAATGGCCAAGAAGTCACAGAGGTTATGCAAGCGCAATTAACTCTCAACATACCCAAGAGCTCACATAAGTCATCAAAGCCACAGTCACCTCTCAGAAATAAATTATAATAATAATTAAACATTTTAAAAATAGGGCCCACAGAGGTCATAGGCAAAAGCTTTTTTTATTCTGTAGGAGAAGGGAAGCTAGACACGTGTGTCAGGCCCTGCTCCAGGAGGAGACCCACTTTAGTGAGACCAAATCTTATTTCACGTAGAAATGGCTTTGCAGTGAGCTGTAGCCCTGACAATGAGGGGTAACAGCAACAAGGAGACAAGTTGGATTCAGACCAGGACTTCAGGACTGGAACATGGATCCTGGAAGAACCCATCCAGGCTCTGGAACCTGGGACTGGTGTGAAAGTCCTGGGACTTTCCTGCAGCAGAGTTCATCCAGAGAGTGATTGCCATTATATATATAAATAGTTATTAAACCAAGCTCAGGGTGCACCTTGCTTGCTGAGCCTTAGCTCTGGAATGCTGGCGGCTCCTAATGATAAAAAGAGAAGGACGGCTTTAGTATGGGGGCCCTGACAGTTATATCAAAGAAAAATCCTCAAGAGAAATATTGCACTGATTCTGTTGACCAGTTTCCCTGCCTCTGTGTTGGCCATGCTGATGTAGTAGTCAGGCTTGAGAGAGAGCCACCCATCGGCCTCCTTCCTTTGGGTGACTTGTTTTAGACCACCAGGAAGCTAGGAAGAAGAGAGCCAAGAGGTCAAAGCTCTGCCCAAGGGGCAAACTTGCTGCCAAGGATCCATAAAACCACTAATCATACAGGAGTCCTAGCCCAGCAGAGGAGACCCCCTCCTTGGGATCCCCATGGGGATGGAAGAAGAACCACCAAATCTTTGCCCCTTTAGAGCCCCCAGCTGAGGGAGGGACTGCTGCCTCCTTTATTCAGGGGGAGCATTCAAAGTCTCCCTTCCCTGCCATGCCCTGAAGGCAAGCTACCTCCCACCAGCCACCCTTGGTCCTCTGAGCCTTCCTAGGAGACAGCTCTCTCCAGTGGGCCCTGGGATGGCAGCCACATGCAGGGACTCCCTCGGCTCCAGGTCACAGTAAGCAAAGGGCTCCACTAGACTTGCTTTCTTCAGTGTCCCTGGTAATGTCCGTTCCCCCAAGTCCTGCTCCCTCTGCCCTCGGGGGCCTGGCCCGTGGGGAGCTCTGGCCACTTCCAGTCACCAGGAGGCTGCACACTGTGCACTTGGTCGGGACCAGGAATGTTCCCTTCCCTGCACTGTCTCCCCCCCCTATCACAGGGGCAGCCGATGGTGAGCAGCATGGAGTTCAGGGCCTGGAGTCAGGAAGAAATGAGTTCCAATCCAGCCTCAGTCACTCACTGTTTGATCACGGGCAAGTCAAGTAACCCCTGGCTCAGTTTCCCTAAATATAAAGTGGGGATAATCATAGCATGACGATAATGATGTAAGGGATGCTTCTTCTCCTGGCCCCAGCCCCTTCCTTCTTCCTCTGGCCTGAGATCGTTTTCTGTGGGTCATGAAGAGGGGCCCGCCGCTGGGGGCTCTGCCAGCTCCTCCCTTTGCCCTTAAGCACTGTCCCACTGTGACTGGCAGCACTGTGCCCTTTGTGGGTTGAGCGATGTTGCCCTGGATTCCCTTTGGGAGTATCAGTGCTGACCCCTTCTCCAGGTCCTGACCTCTACTAGGATTTGCCATTGCTGGGACCTGAGAACTCCCCCAGTGATGGGGCCTGAGCGCTGCTAATGTCTCCTGCTGCCACATGCTAGCTCTCCTGCAGTCTGGTCCCTGCCCCCTCTGCCAGGCTGAGCCCCTGTGGGAGCTGCTGCTGTGCCCTATTCTAAGCCCTGCCTGGGAACCATCCCACAGAGTCTACTCACTTGGCCCTCAGTAGAAATTCCAGAGAGAAAGAATTATAATTCACAGCAATAGAGAAACTCTCTTTTAAAATCTGAAAATCCATCTAGCTTCTCCTTTTGTTAGCAAATCAACTGAGATGTCTTTGTACTTTTCCCCAAACCCCAATTCCAGAATGATAGCCAGGATTCTGGGAAGGATCAGGTATTTTCCTTTCAGATGCTTCCCCTATTGCATAGCCCCAAGGATCCCCACAAAGTCCAAAGGACTCCCGAATTCCATATAAAAGGTCCTCAGTAATTCCTTTGGCACAACTCTTGGATTTTATGGAGTGCCCATGACTATCTTAACTGATGGACCCGTCACTCATTATCACTGACAATATGAAGAATTTATCATCTTTCATTATGACTCTTCAAGGCATAGAGTGTGGGTAAATCTGTGGCTAGGTGCTGAAGGCCCAGTTTAATATTTAATTCAATAAACTGGAGGCAATTGGAACTGCCTCCTACTAAGCAGCAAACACTAAGAGAAAGAATGAAACAATCAATCAATAAACATTTATTAAGTGCCTACAAAGTACCAGGCACTATATAAAGCCTTGATTAGATTAGATTAGATTATTTGTTTGTTTGCTTTTGCTGAGGCAATTGGGGCTAAGAGACTTGCCCTAGTGTTTAAGTGCACATTTGAATTCAGGTCCTCCTGACTTCAGGGCAGACACTCTAACCACTGCACCACCTAGCTGCACCGCCCACCCCACCTTGATTATATTAAAAAAAAAAAAAAAAAAAAAAGCAAAAATCAATTTCTTAAATAGTTCATAATCCCTTTCTCTTTTCTACTTTGGTTTCTACTTTTTTTTTTTCCTTCAGCAAACAGTACTTAGATTTCTTTGGTACTATCTTTTCAGTTACTATCCCTCAGTAAAAGTTAATGGATGTTAACTGGTTATCAAGGATATTGAGTTAATATCAGCAGGTTAAATTGATAGGGAGATGCTTATCTGTGGTTTGCAGCCAGGCAGGACAGTGGGTACAATTCAAGGTCTGGAGTCAGGAAAGCCTAAATTCAAACACAGCCTGAGGCATTTAATAGCAATGTGATGCTAGGCAAATCATTTAATCCCATTTGCCTAAATTTCCTCATCTGTAAAGTGAGCTGGAGAAGGAAATGTCAAGAAAACATCCAAAAGGATCAAGGCAAATTAACTAAACCACAAGAACAAATCAATGGTGTTGGTTGGAGGAAGCAACTCTTGCAGGATATTAATAATAGAGGGACGATCCATTAGAATAAGGTCTTGTGCTGAAAGGAGTAGCAAGACAATCCCAAGCCCTCAGAGAAGGTAGAGCTAGCCCCCATCTTTGGTCCTGCCAACTAGATGATGGCAAGTAGGCGTCGGGATAGGATGGAAGTCGCTATAGGCTCCATGTGGGCTCCTGGCTAGGACCCCTGTTTCTCTCTCTCTGAAGGCTGAAATCACAAACCCTCATGCATGTTACATTCAGTGTTGCCAGCTCAATATTTTCATAGCCAGTATATGTGCGTCAGAGAACTGCTCCACCTGTCTGTATACCCTTAAACCCTTTTTCTTGTATTTGTATTTCAACCCTACCCTTTGTGTCCTCTGAGTTTCCATGGTACATAATCTTGACACCATTCTTACAAGTCTATTCCGTGGGATTATTTTCATCCCCAATTCCTACTCTGATTTTTATGTTGTTTTAAATATTATTTATGGAATAAAATAAGCATTTGTAACACAGTATAATAAAAATAGAATTGCACACCAAATTGCAAATCTATTATCTACAAGTTGCTATTTTAAAAATACATAATAAACTTATAGTGTAAGTTTCTTTTTTTTCCCTTTTTTTCTCCCCCCCATACTCCTCCCACCCTTGAGATGGCTACCATTTAGACTCACAGAGGTATATATGTTTAAATTTTTTCTTTACATACTTCTGTTTATCAGTACTTTCTCTGGATGAAGGTAGAATCCTTCTTCAAAAATATTTATTTCAAAATTGCACATTTATAATAGTCAAAATAGTAGTTAGTTGCTCAAAATCATTCTTAAAACAGTATTATTGGGGGCAGATACAGCACCAACCTGAAGTAAAATCTGAGTTCAAATCTGGCCTCAGGCATTTAATACTTCCTAGCTGTGTGATCCTGGGCAAATCACTAAACCCCAATTGTCTCAGCAAAAAGACAAAACAAAACAAAACAGTATTGTTATTACTGTGTACAATTTTCTCTTGTTCTACTTTGCTCTATATCATTTCATACAAGTCTTTCCATGCCTTTATAAGATCATTGAAATTACTTCTTATAGCAGAGTGATATTTCATCACTACTATATATTACAACTTGTGAGCCATTCCTTAATTGATGGGAATCTCTGCAATTTTGCCACCAAAAAAAGAGCTGCTATAAGCATCTTACTCCCATTTAAGGCCATAATTATTATTTATGAATTCCCTTCCATCTTATTTTTACTGTTTTCTTTCTCAGTCTCTCTTTTCACCCTATCCCTGTGAGCTTATCTTCTCCCCCTACTCTTCCAAATCCCAATTCATAGACCCTTCTGAAAGTCCCTGCCTAATCTGTCCTCCAGTTTTGTCACTTCTCTATATGTTCAGTAGACTTCTATACCCTTCCAGATGTATGTGTTAGTTCCTCATCTACTCAGAGGAGAGTAAGGTTTTCATGCCCCATTTTTATGATGTAATTGCCCCTCCTTTATGTTTTCCCATCCAATTTAATTTTTTAGAATTATATTTTAGAATCTTTTTTTAGAATCATTCACAACTTATCCCCAACCTTTCTTTAAAACTACCTTAGTAATGATGAGAGTTCTAAAAATACTGATAATCATTTCATATACAAACAAAATATACAGTTTGACCCTAATGTATGCCCTACAATTGGTCCTTAATGTTTCCCTCATATTCTAGATCTTTTTCATCAGTTTTTTCATTGAGTTCTGGTCTTTTTGTTACAAACATCTGAAAGTCTTTCAGTTTGTCAAATTTCCCTTTTATTTTTCATTCAGAATTATATTTAGCTTTGCTGGGTCAAAGTTATTCTTGGACTCAACCCGGCTCTTTTACTTTTTAAAATATAATGTTCTAAGATCTATGGTCTTTTAGTGTAGAAAGTGCTCAGTATTATGAAATCCTAGATGTATTTCCGCAATATTTATATTATTTTTATTTTTGTTGCTTGCAATATTTTATCCTTCATCTATGAGTTTTGAAACTTGGTAATGATATTCCTTTTAGTCTGCCTCCTAGCAACTCTTTTAGGTGATAAAAGTCAGATTTCATCTATTTCTATTTACCTTCTTGTTCTAGTATTTTGGGGCCATTTTCCTTCCTTTTTTTGTAATTTGTATGTAGATTGTATTTTTAATCATAACTTTTATCTTTTATGTAGTCTGAGAATTCTTTGTCTTTCCATGATCTTTCCCCAGATTGTTTTTTAATGAGATGTTTAGATTCTCTCCTACTTTTTCTAGTTATATTTTCTAGCTCTTTTCCCATTTGATTAACTTTTTTTTTTTCATGGATACATTTATCTTTTGAAAATTGTAATTGTCCTCTGATGTTCAAATTCCTTCATGGTCTCTTCTTTCCTCCTTTATAGATAATTAAAATGATGGTTCATGTGTGGAGTAAGATATGGTGAAGAACTTACAGATGAGCACATATTGATCAGAGACTGCTAGCTAACGTAAACCAGACCTATACACCCCAGTTAGGTGAAGGCCTAAACTTCATTCCATTGCCCAAAAAAGAAGAGGCTATAAATCACTTTGTCGGGTGGCATTCCACTGACCAAATAGGGGAGGGCAGACTTGTATGACCAATCACAACACATGAAGGGTGGGATTTTGGAGGTTCTTTGTCTGAAATGTATAAAAGTTGTGAGCATCTTCAAGGGAGTGGCTCTCTCCTGCTGTGAATTTGGCTCACAGACCAGGATGGGGTCCTCTTCTCGAAATTCTAATAAATAATTCTGCTTTTCTATGAGTGATCTCTGAGTAGTCATTTCTGGATAGGATTTTCTATCCCTCACAGAAGGATCAGATATTTTCCTTTCAGATGCTTCCCCTATTACATAGCACCAAGGATTCCCACAAAGTCCAAAGGACCCCCGAATTCCATATAAAAGGTCCTAAGTAATTCCTTTGGCACAACTCTTGGATTTTATAGAGTGCCCATGACTATCTTAACTGATGGACCCGTCACTCATTATCACTGACAATATGAAGAATTTATCATCTTTCATTATGATTCTTCAAGGCATAGAGTGTGGGTAAATCTGTGGCTAGGTGCTGAAGGCCCAGTTTAATATTTAATTCAATAATTGGAACTGCCTCCTACTAAGCAGCAAACACTAAGAGAAAGAATGAAACAATCAATCAATAAACATTTATTAAGTGCCTACAAAGTACCAGGCACTATATAAAGCCTTGATTAGATTAGATTAGATTATTTGTTTGTTTGCTTTTGCTGAGGCAATTGGGGCTAAGAGACTTGCCCTAGTGTTTAAGAGCACATTTGAATTCAGGTCCTCCTGACTTCAGGGCAGGCACTCTAACCACTGCACCACCTAGCTGCACCGCCCACCCCACCTTGATTATATTAAAAAAAAAAAAAAAAAAAAAAAAAATGCAAAAATCAATTTCTTAAATAGTTCATAATCCCTTTCTCTTTTCTACTTTGGTTTCTACTTTTTTTTCCTTCAGTAAACAGTACTTAGATTTCTTTGGTACTATCTTTTCAGTTACTATCCCTCAGTAAAAGTTAATGGATGTTAACTGGTTATCAAGGATATTGAGTTAATATCAGCAGGTTAAATTGATAGGGAGATGCTTATCTGTGGTTTGCAGCCAGGCAGGACAGTGGGTACAATTCAAGGTCTGGAGTCAGGAAAGCCTAAATTCAAACACAGCCTGAGGCATTTAATAGCAATGTGATGCTAGGCAAATCATTTAATCCCATTTGCCTAAGTTTCCTCATCTGTAAAGTGAGCTGGAGAAGGAAATGTCAAGAAAACATCCAAAAGGATCAAGGCAAATTAACTAAACCACAAGAACAAATCAATGGTGTTGGTTGGAGGAAGCAACTCTTGCAGGATATTAATAATAGAGGGACGATCCATTAGAATAAGGTCTTGTGCTGAAAGGAGTAGCAAGACAATCCCAAGCCCTCAGAGAAGGTAGAGCTAGCCCCCATCTTTGGTCCTGCCAACTAGATGATGGCAAGTAGGCGTCGGGATAGGATGGAAGTCGCTATAGGCTCCATGTGGGCTCCTGGCTAGGACCCCTGTTTCTCTCTCTCTGAAGGCTGAAATCACAAACCCTCATGCATGTTACATTCAGTGTTGCCAGCTCAATATTTTCATAGCCAGTATATGTGCGTCAGAGAACTGCTCCACCTGTCTGTATACCCTTAAACCCTTTTTCTTGTATTTGTATTTCAACCCTACCCTTTGTGTCCTCTGAGTTTCCATGGTACATAATCTTGACACCATTCTTACAAGTCTATTCCGTGGGATTATTTTCATCCCCAATTCCTACTCTGATTTTATGTTGTTTTAAAATATTATTTATGGAATAAAATAAGCATTTGTAACACAGTATAATAAAAATAGAATTGCACACCAAATTGCAAATCTATTATCTACAAGTTGCTATTTTAAAAATATATAATAAACTTATAGTGTAAGTTTCTTTTTTTCCCTTTTTTTCTCCCCCCCATACTCCTCCCACCCTTGAGATGGCTACCATTTAGACTCACAGAGGTATATATGTTTAATTTTTTTCTTTACATACTTCTGTTTATCAGTACTTTCTCTGGATGAAGGTAGAATCCTTCTTCAAAAATATTTATTTCAAAATTGCACATTTATAATAGTCAAAATAGTAGTTAGTTGCTCAAAATCATTCTTAAAACAGTATTATTGGGGGCAGATACAGCACCAACCTGAAGTAAAATCTGAGTTCAAATCTGGCCTCAGGCATTTAATACTTCCTAGCTGTGTGATCCTGGGCAAATCACTAAACCCCAATTGTCTCACCAAAAAGACAAAACAAAACAAAACAGTATTGTTATTACTGTGTACAATTTTCTCTTGTTCTACTTTGCTCTATATCATTTCATATAAGTCTTTCCATACCTTTATAAGATCATTGAACTCATTACTTCTTATAGCAGAGTGATATTTCATCACTACTATATATTACAACTTGTGAGCCATTCCTTAATTGATGGGAATCTCTGCAATTTTGCCACCAAAAAAAGAGCTGCTATAAGCATCTTACTCCCATTTAAGGCCATAATTATTATTTATGAATTCCCTTCCATCTTATTTTTACTGTTTTCTTTCTCAGTCTCTCTTTTCACCCTATCCCTGTGAGCTTATCTTCTCCCCCTACTCTTCCAAATCCCAATTCATAGACCCTTCTGAAAGTCCCTGCCTAATCTGTCCTCCAGTTTTGTCACTTCTCTATATGTTCAGTAGACTTCTATACCCTTCCAGATGTATGTGTTAGTTCCTCATCTACTCAGAGGAGAGTAAGGTTTTCATGCCCCATTTTTATGATGTAATTGCCCCTCCTTTATGTTTTCCCATCCAATTTAATTTTTTAGAATTATATTTTAGAATCTTTTTTTAGAATCATTCACAACTTATCCCCAACCTTTCTTTAAAACTACCTTAGTAATGATGAGAGTTCTAAAAATACTGATAATCATTTCATATACAAACAAAATATACAGTTTGACCCTAATGTATGCCCTACAATTGGTCCTTAATGTTTCCCTCATATTCTAGATCTTTTTCATCAGTTTTTTCATTGAGTTCTGGTCTTTTTGTTACAAACATCTGAAAGTCTTTCAGTTTGTCAAATTTCCCTTTTATTTTTCATTCAGAATTATATTTAGCTTTGCTGGGTCAAAGTTATTCTTGGACTCAACCCGGCTCTTTTACTTTTTAAAATATAATGTTCTAAGATCTATGGTCTTTTAGTGTAGAAAGTGCTCAGTATTATGAAATCCTAGATGTATTTCCGCAATATTTATATTATTTTTATTTTTGTTGCTTGCAATATTTTATCCTTCACCTATGAGTTTTGAAACTTGGTAATGATATTCCTTTTAGTCTGCCTCCTAGCAACTCTATTAGGTGATAAAAGGCAGATTTCATCTATTTCTATTTACCTTCTTGTTCTAGAATTTTGGGGCAATTTTCTATCTAGATTATATTTTTAATCATAACTTTTATGTAGTCTGAGAATTCTTTATTGTCTTTCCATGATCTTTCCCCATATATTGTTTTTTAATGAGATGTTTAGATTCTCTCCTATTTTTTCTAGTTATATTTTGTATTTCTTTTTCCATTTGATTAACTTTTTTCTCATGGATATATTTATCTTTTGAAAATTGTAATTGTCCTCTGATGTTCAAATTCCTTCATGATCTCTTCTATCCCCCTTTACAGATAATTAAAATGATGGTTTATGAACTCCCAGAAAAGGATATATTACAGGTTCATAAAGAGTAATTCATATTAATTAAGCTCATTTTTAATTCTTTTGTTTTTGCTTAAGGGAAGGCTACATACATAGAATTTAGGAATTTAGACCATACATTTGACAAAGTGCTTCATGGCATGCTTTTAGACACAATGAAGAGATATGGACTAGATGAAGCTAATGGAAGCCAGAAGGGACTCAGAAGGGGTCTGTACTTGAACACATTCCCTTTCCTTCAACAATCTTTCTGAGATGATTTGGGTCAGTTCCAATGATCTTGTGATGAAGAGAGCCATCTACACCCAGAGAGATGACTGGGAACTGAGGGTGGATCACAGCATAACATTCTAATTTTTTGTTATTATCCATTTGCATTTTGTTTTCTTATTTATTTTCTTTCCTTTTTTATCTGATTCTTCTTGTGTAGCAAGATAATTGTATAAACATGTTTACATATATTGAATTTAACATATATTTTAACATGTTTAACATATTTTGGATTACTTGCCATCTAGGGGAGGGGATGGGGGAAAGGAGGGGAAAATTTGGAACACAAGGCTATGCAAGGGTCAATTTTGAAAAGTTATCCGAGCATATATTTTGAAAATAAAAAGCTTTAATTTAAAAAAAAATAAAAATCTTTCTGAGAAATGGTCATTTAATTTCTGCAGGCAAGACTTCCAGTTAGTGAAAACTCATTTTTGCTCTTCAGTCATGTCTGACTCCTGCTGCTTCCATGGTGAGATTTTCTTGGCAAAGATACTGGTGTGGTTTGCCATTTCCTTTTTTAGTTCACTTTACAAATGAGTAAAACTGAGACAAAAAGGGTGAAATGAGTTGCTCTGAGTCACAAAGCTAATAAGTGTCTGAGGCCAGCTTCGAAGTCAGGAAGGTAAATTTTCCTGACTCTAGGACTGCTCCCCTATTCACTTCACTGCCCAGATGCTTGAGAGCTTCTTATCTGATGACAATATCAATAACAAGCATTTATTAAACACCTATTAAGGTTCAGGTATTGTGCAAAGTGCTGGATAAAAGAGATTCTCAAAGAGCTCAGAGAATCTTATGGGTAGACAGCATACAAATACCTATGTAAAAAGAAGGTGTATCAGAATTAATCAGAGGTAATTGAGAAAGAAAAGGCAATACCTCTCAGAGAGGTAAAGAAAAGCTTCCTGTAGAAGGTGGGATTTTATCTGTACCTTGAAGGAAACCAGGATGTAAAGATGACCTTGGAGAGAATTCCAGATGTGGACACTGGTGAAAATGCCCTGAGAAAAGAGATAGAGTATCTTGTTAAAGGAAAGGCAGAAACAAATGGAAGTGGAACATAGAATATGTGGGGATAAGGTATTAAAAAAAAAAAAAAAAAAAAAAAAAAAAAAAACAACTATAAAATTAGGGAGAGGCCTGGTTCTGAAAGGCTTAGAATGCCAAACAGAGGATTTTATATTTGATTCCAAAAGTAATAGGGAATCACTGGGTTTATTGAATGGAGTTGGACATAGACCTGTGTTTTAGGGAGATTAATTTGAAAAGTGAGTAGAGATTGGACTTTAGTGGGGAGACTTGAGGCAGGGATACCAACATTTTACACTGATTCAGGTGTGACGTGATCACCCAGGAGGGTGAAAGTATCAAAAGAGAAAAGGGACTGTGTACTTAGGTTAATTCAGAGATCCATTGCTCCCAAGCCCAACAGCTTTGGGGCAGACTGTTGGGAAAGGAATCAGGAAACCAAGTCCACACTTTTCCCCTTTACCTCTTTTCCTGACAGGGACCCATCTGAATTGTCTTTACCCATTATGAAAGTTCTCAATAAGAGCTGGCCCCACTTTGAAGCCATCACTGATGTCCAGTGACCTGTTGCTACCTTGACCTATTTGTAATTTCTTTGTCCTTAGTTTTGCTTCCTTAATCAGGGTAAGTGAAGAATTTCTTTTCAAAAGTTCCAAAGGTGTAACAATACCTGAAGCCTTAAAGGACTGCAGAATATAAAGGCATTCCCTCTAATTAACTAATTAGTGAAAGTGGTATCTTATCTCTTAGAAAAGAATTCTAGGTTTTTAAACAGGAGCCAGAAATTCTGGCCATAAACTGGCCAGAAATTCTGGCCAAAACATAAAAGTTGAACACTCCCTCAGAATTAGAAAGTTTTCCTAATAATGAATAGCCCTGAATTCCTGATATAAATCCCCCTGCATGATCTTTATGATATATTGCTATAATCTCTTTGCTGACATGAGCAACAAAGTGAAAATAATCAGTCAGGACACAGAATGTCTTGTTCATGGAAGAACAAGGGTGTAGAAGAATATGGAGGGCTGGGAGGAGTAATGTATAAGGTAGAGGAAAATTGGAAAGCTAGTAGAAGAGCTTTGAAAGCGAAACAGAAAATTTATATTAATAACAACAGAAAAACAAGGACTACCATCTAAATAATGCTTTAAATTTAAACAGGACACCCTTTTAAGGTTAATATGCCCTATTAACATGATCTCCATTAATTCTTAAGTCTAGGCAAAGAACAAAATGGTAGGTTAAGCATTGATTTGTAGCATTTCCCAATATCCAAAGTGTCAAAGCTTATACTGAAAATTTAACCATCAGCATACTCCATCAAAGTAATACTTCACTGAGTTAAGTCATTTAAATTGTGTCCAACTCTCAGTTACCTTCATTGGGAATTTAATGACAAAGAGAGTGAAGTGATTTGTTATTTCCTTTTCCTTTTCTAGCTCTTTTATATATATATATATATATAGAACTGAATTAATTGACTTGCTCACACAGCAAGTGTTTAAGGCTGGATTTATACTCAGGTCCTCTTTATTTTGGTGTCAGGGATCTAACCAATGTACCACATACACTATATCAGTTATGAAGGAGGAATAATCAATTCAAGAGTATTGGTTTTCCTGGGTAAATATGATAATATATGAAATAATCTTTCTTTAAATGAATTCTTCACAGGGGTGTGCTTGGCAAGGTGGGAGAGCAGTTTTAATACCAAAGCAAGAAACTACAACCCTGCAGATAAAAGCACTGATTATGGGATAATGCAGATCAACAGTCACTACTGGTGTGATGATGGCAAGACCCCACATGCAACCAATGGGTGTGGCTACAAGTGCTCAGGTAAGAGCCACCTCTGGGATCTGGGGCACAGCAACTCTGCTCAGCAAGGTCCATAATATGCAGATTAAACACTTACACAGGGAAGCTGCTTTAGAAAGCCAAAAAGAAACTCAATTTCTAATTAACCTTCCCAGTTCCTCTCTCATCATTCCCAAACTAAAAAAAGGCCATCTCTTCTCAGAAGAGTATCATTTCTTAGTCCTGTTGTTGACTGGTACAAGATCATTCAGAAGGAAGGGACCCAATTCTTCAAATTCTCCTTTCATTTTAGGTAGCTACCTAAATTAGCTTCCCCTTTTGGCTGGGAAATGTCTGTAATGGGAATTCTCAGTGATTCAGACTGATCCTTTTAGTCCACATTATAGGATCATAGATGTAGAGATCTCTTGATGCCGTCTAATCCATCACTCTCACTTCCCAAGTGGTTAAAGTGAGGTCTGGGGAAGTGAGAGTGTCCAAGGTCATACAGGGAGAGGGAGAGTCCAAGGTGAGAATTGAACCTGGTCTTTCAGCTCCAGAATTAATACGTGGGGCATGTAACGGTGCTACTTCTAGCCCTGACTGATTTCTGTGACCAGTGAGCCAAAATGTGTTTTTTCCAAGCTGCTGTTCTGTATGGTCAACCTTTATCACTCACTACCTGACAGCTGAGTGCTCCTGCAGAAGTCACTTCAACTGAGCTCCCTAGTCTTCATCTGTTCTTAGCTTGTGTTAAGAATGAGTCACCCATTTACATGAACTGATGCTGAGTGAAATGAGCAGGACCAGGAGATCATTTTATACCTCAATAATGATACTGTATAAGGATGTATTCTGATGGGCGTGGCCCTCTTTAACAATGAGATGAACCAAATCAGTTCCACTAGAGCAGTAATGAACTGAACCAGCTACACCCAGTGAAAGAACTCTGAGAGATGACTATGAACCACTACAAAGAATTCCCAATCCCTCTATTTTTATCCGCCTGCATTTTTGATTTCCTTCACAGGTTAATTGTACACTATTTCAAAGTCCGATGCTTTTTGTACGCAAAATAACTGTATGGACATGTATACATATATTGTATGTAATTTATATTTTAACATATTTAGCATGTATTGGTCAACCTGCCATTAGGGGTAGGGGGTAGGGGGAAGGAGGGGAAAAATGGGAACAAAAGGTTTGGCAGTTGTCAATGCTGTAAAATTACCCATGCATAAAAAGCTATAATTTAAAAAAAAAAAAAAAAAAAAGAATGAGTCAACCACAACCACAACAACTTCACAGCCCTTATCTATTTGAAAGGAAAAAAAAAAATAATGAAACAGGACTTTATTCTTGATTTTTTAAATGGATGACCCTCAACCTGTGGTCATGGTCCCTGCACCCTGAGCCTGGAGTCAAGACATCTGACTTTAAGTTCTGACATTAACACTGACTATTTGTGTTACCATGGACAAGTCACATCTCCTCTCTGAGTCCCAATTTTCTCATCTGAAAATTGGCTGCTTTACAGGGTTATAGAGAGAAAAGTACTTTGTAAGCCTTAAAGTGATACAGACATTCAAGTCAGTTAGGTCTGGGAGGAGATGAATGAGAGCACAGGCCTTTCCTTTCTCTCTCTCTCTCTCTCTCTTTTTTTTTTTTTGAGGCTGGGGGTAAGTGACTTGCCCAGGGTCACACAGCCAGGACGTGTTAAGTGTCTGACATCAGATTTGAACTCTGGTCCTCTGGAATTCAGGGCTGGTGCTCTACACACTGCCCCACCTAGCTGCCCTTGGGCCTTTCCTTTCTTGACTGCAGTCTCATTTATCTGGAATTTAGAAAAATAATCTTATAATATTGTTCTTCTTCTTTAACTAGGAGGATTGGTTCTTTTACATAAAATGAACTTGAAACTTATGTCTGCTTTCATTTCTCTTTCAGAACTGGAGGAAGATAACCTCGTGAAAGCAGTAAATTGTGCAAAAAAGGTCGTAGATCAACAAG
The DNA here is from genome assembly GCF_048593235.1 of Sminthopsis crassicaudata. Classification (NCBI taxonomy): domain Eukaryota; kingdom Metazoa; phylum Chordata; class Mammalia; order Dasyuromorphia; family Dasyuridae; genus Sminthopsis; species Sminthopsis crassicaudata. Next base: position 204,487,542 of record NC_133621.1, read on the forward strand.
GCATTATTAGAGCATGGTATGTTTTCAATCACTATAAAGAATAAATCATTTGGGGCAGCTAAGTGGTGCAGTGGATAGAGCACCAGCCCTGAAGTCAGGAGGACCTGAGTTCAAATCTGATGTCAGACACTTAACACTTTCCAGCTGTGTGACTCTGGGCAAGTCACTAATCCCAATTGCCTCAGGGGAAAAAATTCAAGAATGAGCATGTTCAATGAATGAGATAAGGTGTTCAAAGATAAAATAAAGTCCATTTTGCTGTGTATTGTATTGCAGTAACTAGGCTGGTAGGAGATATTCCTAAAATTCAAGAATGAGCATGTTCAATGAATGAGATAAGGTGTTCAAAGATAAAATAAAGTCCATTTTGCTGTGTATTGTATTGCAGTAACTAACTAGGCTGGTAGGAGATATTCCTATTAGCAATCATTTTAAACAATATTCTATGGGACAACCTTTCCTAATAAGGATTGTTGTTATGGTGCTGCTTTCCTTATTGTACAGAAGGACAGTATATCAATGCAGTAATTATCCAGTAGGGAAATACAATATTGGAATTGTCCATTACAAAGCAATCAAGTAATCTTATAAGTCCTTTTTCTGACTCTACTGGAAATGGCCCTTTCCTAGGGGCCTGCAATGTCCATTCTGGCCATCAGGAGGTGCTCAGCTAAAAGATTCTGAGGCTTCTCTGCCCACCCTTGGACTGTGTTCTCAGCACAAAGCATGGCATTAAGCCCAAGCTGTCACAGTTCAAACTATGGTCTGATATGAAACATTGCTCAAAATATTAAAATATGAGGTCTGTGGCCTCTACTACTTCATGGGTCCCTATACCTTTGGGGTTTTGTTCTTCCAATTTATTGCCCACTACCCTCATTGATCAAATGATTATGGAGTTTATTTCTCACATTTCATAAATAAATAAAATTAAAAATTTTCATAAATAAAAAATTCATAAATCACATTTCATAAGCATTCATGTATATAAAAAATGAACATTTATTTAACAGTGTTATGGTAAGCCTCTTTTTTTGTTGTTTGTTTATTCTTTTAGCCTACTTCTTGATTTGGGATTTTATGTTAGTTAAGCTTTGCTCATTTCTTGGAGACATTGTTTGGCCTGGGCTTCTGATCTTTTTGTGGATCAGTTTGAGTTCATGAAAGTTTTCATTGCTTCCAAAGTGATGTGATCCCGGAAGTTTATGATCTTTCTGCTCTGGGCATTACAAATTTCAGAGCTAGGTTTGTGTCTTTTGGCTTTGTGAAACTTTTAAGTTTCAGTAGATTACTATTGGACTCAGTCACGGTTAGTTTGCTGGGAGATTCTGAAGGTTCACACTGAACTGCTAGCTCTCTTTTGGTCTTGGTTGGCTATTCTGCATCCTGCTATACTGCAGGCTTATGCACTGGGTTAGAAATGAATTATATTCTGCTCCTGCTCTCACGAAAGGCTAGAACTGAATCAGTGCTCTGCTCCTATTCTTGGAATCACACAGCTAAGTTTCCAGAATTTGTTTTTTGATCAATATTCATCTAGGGCTCCAGGCTTGAATTTGGACTCCTCTTCACCTTGAATCTGTCACTCAGAATTGGGTAATGGGTGATAAAGTTGGCAGATGGCCCCTGTTCTGTATCTGAGCACTGGAATATTCCTGGCCAGCTCCAAACTCAGTATCTGCAGACCTGTCTTCCTAAGCTTCCTTGGGCTGGAAAAATGACTCACTGTGACTTCACTTCTCCTATCAGAATTTTGTCTGGAACATTTTCTAGATTGTTGTGAAAGAAGTATGTTGAGAGAACTAGGCAAAAAATGCTTCCTTTCATTCTGTCAGAGTTTCTTGAGGACAGGCATGTGTGGTTCCAGATTCACTTTAGGTAAAACAAGTAGAGAAAGACTGTAGAAGAAGCAAATATGTGAGGGAAGTTGGCTCCTCAACATGTCTATGATTTTAAGCTTGCCTTCCTAGAGATTCCTGAGAATTTTCTTTGAGTAAGATTTGGCCTTTTCTTTTGATTGAACTGGATCCCAGTTCATTTCCATCTAAAACGAGTTCATTCATTATTGTATATTTTCTGATTTGCATTTGTTTGGATAAATTGCATTACTTGCTTTTGACTATTTAGGACAGTATTTAATGTAACTAATAATGGGAAGAGATCAAATTAGTAAGCTTAAATTAAAGGATTAGCAATCAAGAAAGGGAGTTTATTCTGGACCAGATTTTATTTCTAAATTCTTTCCATCTGAGGAGGATCAAGAGATGGGTGAATGAAGGAGAAAGTGATATCCAAATTCAAGCCCAGAGCCCTAGGTGAATATTGAGCAAAAAACAAATTCTAGAAATTTAGCTGTATGATTCCAAGAATCATTACTCAAGTAATGGACTTGATGGCCTTGTAAAAGATGAAAAAGGCAGATACAAAGTTGAAAGAAGTTAATATGTAATATGTTTTCAGAAATAGCATATTTTTACAAAGTGTTTAAAGAAATTAAAAATATTTCTAGTTAATTAATTAATGAGATAAAGAACCTTGTGGAATTTAAGGAGAAAGTAGAACCACAATATGCTGTTACTGAGTGGTTGGTTCAAAAGAGAAATGAGAGCAGAATTTATAGTCTGCACAATCTAAATAATGAGCAGAAGAGAAAAACTGAAATCTGTGATAGGAAACCTCCCTATAGAAATAAATGAGGGAACAATATATAGGAAACGCAAAATAGAAAATACAAAGATGTGAAGTAAAATCTAGAATTAGAGAAACAAGAAAAAAAGGGAAGGATTTCAGTAATTGGAGAAGAACAATTCTGAGTCTACCGAAGTACTGATAAGTATTTCTTGCCCTGAGGCAAGCAGGGAAGGGCGCTGATGGGGATTAATTTAATCTTATTGTAGTCCCACCCTTTGTGGAGGTCTTGGGTAGCTCTACTTTACTGTGTCCAGTCAGAAATGAAGTAATATCAAACCTCTGCGGTTAAATTTCTCCTATAAATCTTCCTATGGCCCATGCCATCTTTGCTGAATCCCTTTTGGGTTAGCTTATCATGGCATTCTGTCTTGTGCTGGCTGTCTTTTTCCTCCCCCTTGCCCATATCTCTCATCCCCTCATCATACTTCATGGTGTCTTTCTCCTTCTTATAAGTAACTCTTTTAGGGTGCTAAACTCCTCTATGGATTTAGCCTGTTCCCACCTCATAGGGTATTCCCTTTCTCCTGGTTAATTGTGAATTCCACTGGAGAACTTGTTTTTTCCATTATTAATGGAAATAATTTCCTTTTGCTAACTATATGCTCTCCCAAATCTGTTTCATATTTATCATTTCTGTTGTTTATTGTATCCCTTCATTTTATCTGAACCTCTTCTAAATAAATCTACCTTTTGCCAAAGAGTGGCCATTTTGAATTCTTCACATGACTGAACCCCGACATTTGGTACCAATTTATCTAAATCTCATCATTTGGTGCTAAACCCCAAACACATCATCTGGTGCTCAAAACCCACTGGTATTCTTCTTGTCAAAAGGTAAGAGATTCCCACATTTTAGTCCCATACCTCCACATAGTGAGAGCCCTTGTTTTCTCCATTTTTTTTTTTCTCATTTAGCATAATTGGGTAATATGTAATTCAACTTATTCAAGGGATGCCCTGAATCAAGTTACTTTGTCATTTCTGGTGTGGACCCCACACTAGATCTGTGGGATTTGGCTACAAGGATGGGACAGGAGTGGGTGAGGCTGCTTGAGTGTAGGACATTTTTTAGGGATGTTTGTGTTTCCCAATATTACAAAGGAGAGCTAATGTAACATCTGGCCATCTAGGATTTAAAATGCACACTGTGTTGTCTCTGCCTGTCTGTCCTCTCTAAGTCTTTCTATGACAGTCTCCTTTCTGTTTGTGCTAAAAACTAACCTGCATTTTCTTAAAAGTTAACCTTTGAGAGAGAAAAATAACCTTTAGCCTTCTGTCCCTTAAAGAGGTTTGTGGAATGGCTAAATCAACACCTTGACTTGAAGATTAGGTTGTGCTTGTTAAAACTATTCCTCCAGTCTGCCTTTCCAATGAAGGATGGGCTCTCCAACATCCCCCGCCCCATGTCTTGGAGTCAGTCTCAGTTTCTCTTTACATTGGGTCTCTCTGTGTCCCTGACTCCAGAGTCCTAAAATTCTCCTCATGAGACTCCATGAGGGTGTGAGGGTGAGAAGGGTGTGGGTTTTTTTTTCAGTTCTCCCTAGATGGAAGATGCCAGCAGTCTTCCCCAGCCCTCTCTAGACACAAACTTGTATCTCCACTTGGCTTGGATAGGTCCAGGTGGCTCACGTAGCACTTCAAGATCTTTTCCTCTTCCCTCCATCTTTAATGGAAGTTGGGAAGGTAGAGAAAAGATAGCCCTAAAATTCTAGAATATAATCTCTCCACATGGTTTTGGGGGAGATCAGATTGTTGCCATTTTGCCCTCAGGCACCATCTAGAAAAACTGTATCTCCATATCAAGTCTCAATTTACTGCCACTTAAAAATTTTTAGGGCTCTAAGAGAACTAATTTGAATGTTGGAAAGTTTCAAAGTTGGGGCCTATACAGGAAAAAACCCGTCATTCAACAAGTTTCTCTCAAAGATGCAGTTTTAAATTTGTGTGTTTTTAAATAGGAAATCTGATTCTACATTGTATGAGACAACTACTATTAAATGGCACATGCTAAAATTGTGAACTTCTTTACCCTAAAATAAGATTTTAAAGATATGTGTCCATTATTCTTCTTTAATATTGAAATATAACTATTGGAAATTTAAATCTGTGTTTATGCAAAGTTCTCTGGTAAGTTAATTTAAAGAGGGCACATGTTTGTATATTTTCTAATTAGATGAAATAAATTTAAGGTGCTATGTTGTTTTCTGAATCATATATTGTGCAATTTTAAAAATCGTATGAGCTATACCTTAAACTTTTGTCAGTCCTGATGGACTTGTGGTATAAGTTTTGTGATGTTTCACTGAAAATTATTTAGCTATCACTATGTTCTGAATTTTAAGATTGTCTTGTTAATTTAGCCCCTTTTAAAAAAAAAGATTTACTTAAAGAGACAGAATGGAAAAGTATAAAGGATACATCCTGACCCCCTTCTCGTTAGCAAGGTGAAGCTTGCAAGATCATCAGCCCTAGGAAAAAAGTTTAATATTAGAGCTAAAATTCCCATCAAACCTTCCTTCATGTTACAATTTGGCTATCAATTCTGAAAATTCTTGATTAGGATTTTTGGAAGTTATCTGACATTGGGGTTTGAAAACTGTATGCTAGTTATTTGCATAATTTCATTATTTTATTGGCTTTGGAATATTAGGACATAATCCTCCTTTTCTCCCTTACTAAGTGTGGAGGGCTTGGCTTTCGTCTCCCCCCCAACACTGGTTAGGGGAGGTGGAAAGAAGCCTATTCATTTGTGCTCATCCCCTCATTGAGCTCCTTGCTACTTGAGTAAAATGTCTTAATTTTTGATTTGTTTCCATCATTTAAAGGTATAACACCACATCTCTAGTGTGGTTGTTTATCTCAGAGCAAAAAATTTGTGTAATGTTGACCATCTACTTAGATAAAGATACTGCATCAAAGATTCTACTGCTTAGCAATGCAAGGAACTTTTGTGAGAAGTTTGTTAGATATATTCCAAAACTCATTAGTTCTACCATGATTTCTATCTGCCTTCAGCAAATCATTTTATAAACACTTATTTAGTGCATCATGGTCTCATTGTTTAACCAATATATAACCAATATCATCTGTAGCTTTCTTAAAATGCCTAAAGCAAGATTTTAACCTGATAGTTTTTCTTTTTACATTTAGTTTTGGCTGTTCCCTATAGGTCTTTCATCCTCTGTACAGTGGCAAAATGAAACCCCTTCTCTTCATCTGCATGTGAAAAGCATGGCATGAGAATGCTTGCCACCACATTAGCCCTGGGGACTATAATTAATAATACTTCTTTGAGTTTGAATTCAGTTATGGACCATTAAGTTAGAAAACGCTTCATCTCAGAGAACTTCTCAAAAGGCTCAGGTAGAGGTTGGTTGGTTTGTATCTGGGGAAAAAGGAGTTTGGATGGTGGCTTTTGAACTCTAGTTGAGGTTAAATCATTCTAACTTGATTTCCCAATTATGTTCCTTTTTTAAAAAGGATGATTCCCATCTAATATTGGAGTTTGGCAATAGGGTAGTATTGTTAAAACATGTGTGTCCTTCATTTGTGATTTGTAACTGAAGTCAAACAGAGCTAAGGATGCTTTGTCCTGTTGTAATTATGTCCCTACGTTTTTCTCTTACAGCAAACTTTCCTATTCAGAACAAGTGGTCAGCTTAAAAGCCATGAGCAAAATCCAGGTATTCAAGATCTTGCTGTTTTTCATCTGAAATGTGTAAATTATTGGATAAGATGAATATCTGGCCACTCCTGGTACCTATTATCTCCTCATTTTGTCCGTAACCTTTTCTCCTAAATAAACCTACCTTTTACCAAAGGAAATGGCCATTGTAAATTCTTTACATGACTGAACTCCAACATTTGGTGCCTCAACATGTTCTCTTCAAATCTACTGCAATACACTGCCTCTCATCTGTAAAAGAAAGACTACTTTATTTGTATTAATCCCCTGCCTGGGGTCTTATATGGATCAGATGAAATGAAACATTTAAAGCACTTTCTAAATCTCAAAGTGAATTATTCCTAAAGGGTGAGGCAATGCTAAAGGTTGAGACAGAAAAGGAAACATTTCCTTTATGTGGGAAAGAGACCCTTTATGTGGGAGGGTCTCTTTCATCAGAAGTCAGGGTGGAGATTGGGTCACTTGCTCAGCCCACCAAGCTCATTAGTTAGAAACAATCCTATGTCTTAGTCTCCTGCTATATGATCAAAGGCTAGAGAGGTAAATTTTGGAGGATTAATTCATTAATTCTAAAACAACTGATGTCAAGGAAAAGACTAAATAGAAAGAATGAATAAATGAATGAAAAATAACTTGTTAGATATTTACTATGCACCAAGCAGAGATAGAAAAACCAAGATGATCCCTGCTCTCAGAGAACTCATACTCTTATACACACACAGAGAGAGCCTTGTGCTTTCTCCTCACTCCTTCCCCATGCCTCACGGTGTCTTTCTTCTCATTCCCCCATATTTCATGGTGTCTTTCTCCTTCCTATGGCTAACTCTTTTAGGGTACTAAACTCCTCTATGGATTGAGTCTGCCAGTTTTGGAGTATTTCCTGGTTAATGGTGAGTTCCACTAGGAAACTTGTCTTTTCCGTTGTTAATTGTTGAAACCCCTTTCCTTGCTAATTATATGCTCTCCCAAATCTATTTCATATTTACTATTCCTGGTGTCTATTGTATGTCTTCAATTTGTCTGTATTCTCCTAAATAAATCTACTTTTTGCCAAAGAGAAAAGCCATTGTGAATTCTTCACACAACTGAACCCCAACATTTGGTGCCATTTGCATCTCATCATCTGGTGCTATATCCCAAACACATTAATATCATTTAGTCAGCCAGATTCAATTAGTTTTTAGAAATGATATTTACTAAGGCAGTACTGTAAAAATAGCTAATGAAAACATCTTCCAAGTCTGTGAAACTCTCCCACCAATACTGAGAGTCTAAGCAAAAGCTCAAGTTTTCAGAAACATGCTCAGAAGTAAGCTCCAATCTTGTCTCCCGTCCTTCTTTGTTGAGTGCTCAAGATATTTTCCTTGGGCATAATGACTTCTTTATTGTACTCTTTGTAGAGCTATGAATCTGTGTCCAGTAAGTCCTTGGCTCCTGAGGAAGCCAAGGCTAGTAGATGTTCTAAGGACACCACTACAATGATGATGGAAAATTCTTAGAACCTCCAAAGTCTGCAAGGTCCTCCTTTGACCCAAGTGGGGTAGGACAACAATGATGAAGTAGAAATGTTTTTTTCCTTTTCCACTCTCACCAGGCAGCAACTCTAAGGGGATTAAACTGGAATATCCTATTCTTGTTTGATACTCCTTGGAATTCAAATCTCTTGATTTCACACTGATCTGCTACTTTATAGAATGATAGAGCTTGACCTAATTGTGTTTAAAATAAACATTTTACTTACTAGGTATGGATCCATGAGCAAATTGTTCCTCTCCAACAGCACTCCAGTTCAATGACTCATCAGAGGTATCTAAATTGATCAAAGCTTTTTCATATTTAAATTAGGATGTTTTTGATTTGATTCAACAGAGATGTGTTTCCATCTGGTTAAAGTACTAGAAGCTAAGCATTTAAAATAAATCACAGTTAGGTCTGGTGAGAGAATCTGATTTTATTCAGTTGATCCCACCCTTATTCAAGTTTGTTTTATCCTATCAAATTAGTTTATTCTCCTTCAGAAAAAAAAAAATTACTTCCGCTTTGCCTCTCATCTCTGAACATTAAACTTTTTGTCCTCAACACCAGACTTATTCTTCCTTCTTGCTTTCAATGTGTGTGTGTGTAGGAGGGTCATTTTAATTTTCCTTAACTTTTTCTGTGTGCGCAAGCTTCAGTACACATGTAAACATTTTATATTTTGCCTTGTGTCTTTTTCCCCATATTCTGTATTTTATTATTTGCTCCCAAATCTGCAGTTCCATAATCTTTTTACATGCCTCCTCTGCCCCTTTTCTTTTCTATCAAAGCATTCACTTACACGATCAGAATTTCACTTTTGAGTACTCCTCTGCTCTCTTGCACCATCTTCTCTTTCAGGTTGTGGATGAATCACATTACATCCAGAGATCTCAGGTTGTTCGTCTGTAAATGAGGGGCATTGGATGGGATGGCTTCCAGGGTTCTTTACAGTTCTAAGTCTATGAGCCTACCTTTTCTCTAAACTTTTTGAAACTGATGGTACTAAACTATATAATAGTGTTTTATCTATATCACTGATTTTCTGCTCAGATATCAAGAATTCTAGGGTCATCCAAGCCTTTGTCATTTGCCTAGATTATTATAACAATTTCCCAAATTGGTCTCTTAGCATTCAGTCTCTTCCTTCTCCATTACATCCTTTTCACATCTGCTAATATTTCTAAACTATGGGTCTGACCATGTTGCTTTATTGCTCAAGAAGTTTCAGCTTTATTTCATCCTCTTTGCCTCAATGACAAAATAAAAGCTCCTTTGGCATTTAAATCTTATCAAAATCTGGCTTTATCTATTTTTCCACAAAAATTACATAGTCCTCCCCCCCCCCCCCGTCTTGCACTCTGTTGTAGTTAAACTGGTTTATTTAATATTCTTTGTAACACAACATTATAATTTTTGTCTTGGTCTTTCACAGAATGACTTACACAGAAATGTGTTTTGCATGACTAAAACCTATGCCTTCTCACTGAGGGGGGAGGAAAAGAATGGAGAGAATTTGGAACTCAAATTTTGTTTTTGTTTTTTTTGCTGAGGCAATTGGGATTAAATGACTTGCCCAGCATCACACAGCTAGGAAGTGTTAAGTGTCTGAGATTAAATGAACTCAGGTCCTCTTGACTTCAGGACAGGTGCTCTACCCATTGTGCCACTTAGCTGCCCTGGAACTCAAATTTTGAAAAAAAATTTTAAAAATTATTTTTATATGTAATTGGGAAAAAATAAAATGTCAAAAAATCACCTAAAACCCCGTAGTTAATATAGTTGATATTGCTATATTCTAGTCATGAATCCCCTCTCACCAACTTTCAGTGGTATCTAGGAGTTTTTCGAGCATTAAATTCTCAAGTTCCTTTAATTGTTCATACTTAAACATATAATTATATAAAGCCATAGGCATTATTCTCAACTCTCTTTCCAATTATTTTCTCTGAATTCCTGGGTACCTCTATCCGCTAATATTCTTTCTTGTCATACTGTCCAATTTTTTATCTAGATTTAGTTTTGTCAGGGTCCCTTCTCTCCATCCCCACCAAGTTTCAATTCACAAATCCCTCAATCATGCTAAATTTTTCGTCAAATGAGTTTTTCCCAGTCCTCACTTGATGTATTGTCACTAACCAGTTCATGGCCCTCAAACCCTAATTTCTTTCTTCAAAAATTAATTCACTCTCCAAAATTTCAGCCTTTAATAGGGAAAAATTATAAAAACGATACCTGGAATCCAAGTCCATTTGTTCCATAATCCAGGACCATAGTTTCTAGTCTTTTTCTTCTAGTGATATAAATTTTCTCCACAAGATGGTGGTAGTAGTCAGGTTTGACAAACTGTCAGCAACAGTTTCTTCATAAGATGAATTTGTGCTCTACAAAACAGGCTCTCTCCTGATTGGATACATCTTTTCAGCAGGAAATCAATCTTATCACAATACTTGGAGGGTTTCCTTTCTTCTATTGATATCTATTCTGGGGATATCCTTCCCTAGCAATTTCCAATTCACTTATTTTGGTAAGAGTTTTATTTTTATTCGTTATATAGCCCTAGTAATCCAGAATTTCTTCCCTGTGTTGTGGCATAATAGTGATGGATTTGGAACCAAGGTTGAGATTTCTGTCCCCCTCTGCCCTTATATATGACCATGACTGTAATTTCTTAATTTTATTGAAACTCGGTTTCCTATTATGTAAAATAAGGATAACACTACTAAGCAGTCTCTCTCTCTTTTTTTCCTTTCTGTCATATGCACATACTTTCTCTTTCATTTTTTCCCCCTTCTCTCATCTCTCCTTCCCTCCCTTCCTTCTTTAACCTCTTTCTTTTCCTTTCCCCCCCAAGAGCTCATACATATACATTTGTCAGGTAATTGCCTCTGGTAGGAAAATAAACAGCACAATTCTTTTATGACATTACAATAGCTCCTTCTGTCCAGTTCTTGCCTCTCAAGTCCACCAATGCTTCTGCTTCCCCATGTTAAAATGAATTTGCTGATCCTATTAGTTACCAAATAGACTCAGGGCTCTGCTCATGTTCTTTCATTAAGATGCCTTTCATGTTTTAAAAATGTTGGCCTTTGCATTCACATTATTCTCCCAGCTGAAGCCTTCTTAATCATCCATTGCATGATGGTATTCCCTAGCTAAATGTTACTAGGAAAATGGTGCTTTATGAATCCACTACAGGTGTGTCACAGTGAATAGCGTTCTCTCTCAAGCATTGGATCTGCCAATAAGGGGAAGGAAATGAGTCTGTGTGTCTTGTACCTCTACTTTATTTCCTCCCTAACAGTCCAGCCAGAATTACCGGTCTGAATTTCCTGTGGCAAGTGAGCTGACACTGGGTACAACTGAAGGGCATCTTCTCTCTTCCTTTTTGCATTCTTTTAGAAGCACCAATCCTTCCCCGCCTTCCCCAATCCCCTTTTAAAACCAAACCTGCAGTTTCATTGGTGTAGGGAATTCTCAATGAGGAAACTTCTATTAATGCACATGAACAACTTCTAGCCTCAGAGAACCCTCTGGGAAAGAGCTTAGGTCACTTACCTTGATTCATACAAGTAGAATCCATCAGACATGGGACCTGCGCCTTTGAGGTTGGCTCACTATTCATTATTCTATTCTTTCCTCTACACTTTTTTCAAGTATATAGTTCTCACACATCACTGGATGTGTAGCTTGTCCTTTCTATGTCTGTCAATGGCAAATTCATTGACGTAGTTTAGAAAGCACTTATAAATGTGGAACGATGGTCACTACAAATAGTTAGCTTTTCTTCTTTCCCTCCCTTAATTCTTTAAATCTGATAACTTTATTTTTACTTATTTCACTCAGAATCATGATGAAGATGTAAAATTATCATAATTACAATAGCAATAAGTTGACCTTAGTCAACACAATTGAAGGGGGGAGGTCTCTAGATAAGTGCCATTGTTTAAAAGAAACTCAAAACAAATTTAAAACTGAATTCAACTGCAGGGAAACCACCTTAATAAAATAAAAGGGAAAGAATAATGAAAATTGAGAAGAATGAAACTATATTCATCTTTAAAACAAAACTTGGTGGAAGAGCATTGTATGATACAAAATGTTCAACTTACCCCTGATGCAACTGGACTGGGAGACACTGACTTTGGCTTGAATTCTGGTTCTGCCATTTATTACCTGAGTGACCTTGGGCAAGTGAAAATTTTTCTGGGCTTCAGTTTTTTCTACCTGTAAAATGAAGGTGTTGTACTAGATGACCTCAAAGGCCTCTACTAGCTTTAAACCCTATAATTCTACAAGTTGTGGTTGCCAACATGGCACCTGAATCCCTTTCTCCAAGTTAAGGGCTCCATGTCATAAGGGAGAGTCTAATGCAAATAACTCTAAAAGACATTGGCAATTTATGGCATCCATGGCACTTATTTGAGAAATGAGATGGAAATGGGGTCATCTGAGAATGTAAACTCAACTACTTTCCCTTATAGAAGAAGTGGATCTTGTCAAATGGCAAAATAATTGAGCTGCCATGCTCAGTTTTATGTACCTTGTTTTTTGTTTAGATAGCTTGTCTTTGGGCAACTTGGAGGGAGCACAGCTTCACACCTGTCACACCTGATGTTTGGGGTTTTCTTTATTTGCAGACTCTAAGCTTCTTAACTACTTCTTGTCCATCAGGACAATCAAAACTACCTCCACTTGTAGAGCTAGAGGAGCATGGCTAACAGAGATGTTGTAGAGAGCAGATTTGTGTTTCCTGGTTTGAGACAGACGGATTTATAGCTAAAGTCCATTCCAACCCAATGATAAAAGACAGTTCTCAAACTGAGACTCCATACCTGAGGGATTAAATAGGATGAGCAGGAAAGAGTAAGCAACTAGACAGACCATTATCTGCTCTCAACGTGTATGGAATCTCTTCTCACTTGGATTAGAAGGTTGTCAGATTATGTGCATTTCCCTTTTTTAAAGTAGGAGGAGGGGATTGGACTTGTGACTTCATAGACATAGAGAACTCCTTGAGGAAGATAACACTTTCTCTAACAAAAGCAAGTTAGGTATCTTCTCTGAATTTTAAGAGTCAGAATTGCCTGAAGACATTGATAAATTATGTCTACCCAGGATTAAAGCACCAGTATCCATAAGGGGTGGAATTTGAATTTAGATCTTCCTGGCTTCAAGACCAGCAGTCTTTGGTATACCAAAAAGGGTCAATAAGTTGAATTCAACTAATATTTTCCTAGAACATTAGAGCTGGAAAGTCATCTTAGAAATCACATAGTCAGGGATTCTCAAAATTTTTCCAAAGGTGCTATTATTGTTTGCCATCAAATTGATTATGTGAAATAGATGCAGATATGTGGATAGAACAAATAAATAAGTAGGGTTCTTGTAGCTGAGGATTTACACATGCTGAAATGGTAGCACTTGCCAACTGTGGTGAAGGGTCCTGTCCCAAATGGAAATTCCTTTTACCTGAAGAGAAAATGTTATTGGAAAAGCAGGCAATTGGGAAATGGACCAAATAGGGCTTGTAGAAAGACTCCTACATTGCAATAGACTTTCTGGGGATCCTGATTTGTCCAATTCTTCCTATTGTACAGATGAGGAAACTTTAGAGCAGCATTCAAGTAACTTGCTCTGGGTCACAGAGCTAATTGATGATCAGGTTGGATAACTTGATCCTTAGCTCAGTCGATTTCTATTCCCAAAACATTTTGCCCTTATTGAAAGTTAACACAAATATTACTTGTTTTGCTCATAACTTTGTTGTTAGATGCTATTCTTTACAATGTGCCCAGCACTATGCTAGGCACCGAGGATGCAAAGAAGGGGGAATAAAAAAGAAAGTTTTTGTCCCGAAGCTTACAATATATATGGGAAGATAATATGTATGTGTGTATATATATATATATATATATATATATATATATATATATATATATATATATATATAACATGTATATGTATACATATACGTGTGTGTGTATGTGTGTGTGTGTACTTCCTCTGATATAGGATTTTAGAACTCCTGGGATAACATCTGACGGATGGAACAGAAATCTCAGTTTGCTTTTTGATTCACTGAGACAAAATAGATTGTCTTAAAGACGATGTCACTTTCCTTGTACCATGGAAAAATCTCATATAAAACATATTTATGGGAGCTGGGGGTGAGCTCAAAGTCCCTAGAGCAAGGGTTCTTAACCTTTTTTTATGTTGCAAGAGACTGTGAAATTTAAGATTAGGATATGTGTGTGTTTAAATTAATAATGGAAGGAATTGCTAAATTTCCATTTGAGAAGGGCAAAAACAAAGATGGAGGTATTTTTTCTCATCCAAGTTCACAGAAACATCTATATCTGTATCCCAAATTACAAACCCACTTTCTGAAGACTGGAGTGGGAATGGAGATAGTGACTGCTGGAACTTGAGTAGTCTCAGAAGCTCAGATACTGTTGCAGCCTTCACCCAATGAGGCTGGGAAAGCAACCTGAGACAAAAGGTTTATCTTGGCAGACTCCTCATTGCAGAACTTTCCATTCCATTCCATTTCCATTTGCCATCAGATGGCATCTTTTTCCCTCTCCCTGCTATTATATCTAAAGTTTCCCCTCCGATGCCATATGGCTTCTGAAAAATGAGAGATGTGGTCCATGGGCTGTTGGTCCATTCCCTCTTCCCCCCATCTCTTTTGGGTGCAGGAAGTTCTCCAAGGGAGCCTGCATCAATGACCCAAGGAGCATGAAGATCTTCAGAGACAATCTTCTGAACCCACACCGATAAGTAGGCTCAGGGGACACTTAGATCCCATCTGGACCTGATTTGGTGGGATCAATGCGAAGTAGGAACTGAACAATGTTTTGAACCTACTCCTACAGAGTCAAAGGTGGAATATAGGAAAAGTGTGCTTCAAAGGTGTTTTGGGAAATGTCTATGTCTCCATTTTTGCTCTAACTTTGAACATATATGCTGACTATAGATACAGATAGATATATTTGGGGCAGCTAGGTGACACAATGGATAGAGTGCCAGACCTGAAGTCAGGAAGATCCGTCTTCCTGAGTTCAAATTCGGCCTCAGACATTTATTTACTAGTTGTGTGACCTCAGGGAAGCTATTTAGTCCTGTTGGCTCAGTTCCACATCTGTAAAATGAGCTGGAGAAGGAAATGGTAAGCTACTGCAGTGTCTTTGCAAGAAAACCCCAAATGGAATCACAAAGGGTTAGACAAGATTGAAGTGACTGAACAATAACAACAACAAAATGACAAAACTATGTAATGTTAAAGTCATTAAACGGAACAGGAAAGTTGTCATTTGCCTTCTAATCATGAGGGAAACACAGCTGATGAAAACTTGATCCCACAGCCGCAGAGAAAAGAGACCTCTCCAACCCTTCACAGTTCCCCAGAATACTGATAGAAAGATGTAGCAGCTCTAGTAAAAACAAAATCTCCTGCTGAACATACAGTCAGCTAACTAAAACCAGCTGTAAATAGTCATCCATTCTCCAGAGTTTCTCCAAGACAAAGGTCACCACGATTCTTCTGGAAATAACATTCTCACCTTCTTCACAGTGGAAAGGTTGAATCACCTGAAGAAGCCATTGGGTTCTATGAATGCATCAGACTCCCATTTCATAGAACTCAGTTTACTTACTTTTGTTATTACCGGAAAAAAATTTTTATTCAACTTTATAATTTTGTATTGCAGCTCGATGGATTTTATAACTTTAACCCACAATTTTGCTATTTTTTTTCTCCCTCTCATTGATGTGTTCAGTTGATTTTGTTTTCAATGGTGTTTCTAATTTTGGTTTTCTTTGTTTTATTTTCTTGTCTCTGTTATAGGCACAGTTAAATAATCCTATGTTGTATTAGCATATATGAGTATTATTTACTGATACTACCTGATATAACATTGCCTATCAATGTGCAAATGGAATACTGTTACTGCTACTGTAATTGCCTACTTGTTTTGCTATTTTTTTATTATTCTATAATATTGTGTGTCCATTTGACTAAGCTACTAGGTTCTTCATGGGTTAATTCATAATCTATAAACCAAATGGGGTAAAATTATTTGAAAAGTATAATATTTTCTGTAATATTGTAAATATTTCAAAATTTATAGGGATTACTGACTTTAGGGGGGAAATAAAGGTGCTATAAGGGTACTGAAAAATATTCACAGCAGAAAAAACCCAACAACTTTGCAAGAAGTTTCTCTGATAAATATTTGGTAGAGTATATAAAGAACTAATCCAAAAAATGACAGCTATTGATCAATGTATAAATGCTTCAGCTCACAAATAATGAGAAAAATGAAAATTGAAATAACTCTAAAGATCTACCTAATATTATCAAGTTGGCAAAAGTCACACACACACACACACACACACACACACACACACACACACACGGGAAAATAAAATTATTGGTGGGAAAGACAGGTATTGCTGGAGTTGTGAAATGATATAGTTATTCTAAAAAGGAATTTGGAACTATGCCCACAAAGCCACTTAACAGTGCATACCTTTGCCCAGCAACACCTTTATCCTAAAGAGGTCAAAGAAAGAGGGAAAGGACCCATGTTTACAGAAATATTTACAGTTCTTTTTGTAGAGACAAAGAACTGTAAACTAAAGAAACATGCCCATCAATTGGGGAATTGCTGAATAAGTACTAGTCTAAGTTTGTTGTGTTCCTTTGTTTTAGAAGAGGACCAATGACATTGGACTGGCTTATGGATTTAAAGTTGCCCCAAATTGTCAGTCTCACTTTCTCTTCTAGAATCATAAAAGACAGTGGACACTAACCCAGGTACAAATGACCACCTTGTCAGCCTCAGTGTCTGGCCCAACTCCAGCTCCACAGCATCTGCTGCAGTCCCCTTCATGGCCACTGGGCAAGCTGTTCTCACTTGCCCATTCTTCCAGGGAAAGCGAGGTCATCTCCTAGTTTACCAACAGGTTTGAGACCTGGCGTAGCCCATCTGCCAAGGGTTTTAGTGGTTGCTGATTTGCCACAACTTCTTGGAGCCACAGATGAGAGCCGGGTGACTGAGGGCCCCCAAAGGAGGAAGTGCAGTCCTGAAAAGGCCCCAGAGCCTCTAGTCTTCCCTGAACACAACATAGATCCTTTACAGATGTAAGGAAATATTACACCATAAAAAAACAATGAAAGGGATGGTCTGACATATCTTGGAAGACTGTATGCACTGATACAGAGGGAAACAGGTAGAAACAGGCAAACAATTTAGACAGTAACAATAATATTGGAAAAATAAACAAAGTTTGAAAGATTTAAAACTCTGATCAAGGCAATGACCAACCACAATTTCAAAAGACTAGGGGTGAAACATGCTACCCATCTTCTGAATTAACGAACTCATTGATTGAGACATATATCTTTGGACACAGACAATGTGGACACTTGTCTTCCTTGACAATACATATCTGATTCAATGATTCTGTTTTCTTCCAACTGGGAGACAGAGTGGCAGAGGGGAAGTATGTGGAAACTTGTATTTTATTTGGCATTAGTTAGTTTTTTTCCATTTTTCCATTGCCATTCCAATTAATTTCCATTAGTTTTGGAATTTTAAAAATAGATATGACATCATAATAAAAAAAAAGTTAGGTCAAAGATTGCAAGGTAATTCATAGTAAGATCAGAAATAGGGAAACCATTCCACCAGCATACTATGAAGTACTACTGGATATGGCAGAGGAAGACGACAGCTGGAAACTGATCTACATATCTCTATATTAAAGAGTCAGTCAAGAATAGGTACCTTAAGGCACTAAAGCAGACTTCACAGCAAGTTAGTTGAAAGGAATATTTGGAGTGGAAATGGGGAAGACCAAGGCCTAGGCCAATGTGTCAGAAAAAGGCAGCCCATCCATATAGCTATAGCTCTATGGATATGTATATATAGCTAAAGCTATGCTCCTTATGACAGAGAGAACTTGGGTATCAAGTGAATGATACACAATATAGGTGTCATGGAAACGCCTGGCCGGGATCAGGTTCCAGATTAGCTATCTCATTGTGGACAGAAATAACAGGCCCAAGAAAGGAACCTCCTCAGGAAGAGAGAGACATTTGCCTTCCTGGAGGAGACCACATATTGCTTGCATTGCTTTCTTCATTTTCTTTCCTTTTTGATTTGATTTTTCTTGTGCAGCAAGAGAACTGTATAAATATGTTCACACATATTGGATTTACCATATATTTTAATATGTATAACATATATCGGATTGTTTGCCATTTAAGGGAGGGGATGGGGGAAGAAGAAAATCTGAAACACAAGGCTATACAAGGGTCAATGTTGGGGAAAAAAAAAAAAGCTTAAAAAAAAGAGAGAGAGAAGTCCACATAGAGGTCTGTGTAGATAAAATAACAAGAGTTTCGAACAGACCTTCCAGGAATCTGATAGGGGCAAGATAAGTTGTTTGACAAAAAGTCATGGAAACCCTACATTTGAATTTCTGAGGTGTCGGAAGAAAAAAGACTGGAAACATATCTCAGGAATGCTCAAATTATCACAAATCTTTTTATAACTCTGGCCTCATAAACAGAATGACATTTAAAGTTTGGTAATGTCATTCAGCTCACTTTTTGGCACGGGGGGATGGATGGATGTCTGTTAAGAATGACAGTGACATGGGCTACTAGAACATGCACAGATTATATCTGATGAGGATTCTATAAGCAGAAATCGAGAAGCCTGTTCCTAGCATAGTTGTCATGTTGTGTAATGGAAATGTCTTGGAGAAATTTTGGAGACATTCTATAAATTATTCCAATCAGCTAATGACATGGTGGAGAGGAAACTCTGTAACTGGCTGTAGAGGGCATTTGGTTTGACTTCTTCATTGGTGATACTCATTGAGGGTCCGTGTTGTGTAGGGAGACATCTTGGATCTGTTACCTTCAAGGCTGTAATGTGGTATCTTAAAAAATAGACCCCAGTCCTTTGTCTCGGTGTTTGTTCATTCAACCTTTGTGAATTTTGAAAGGTCAGGAGAGGGAGCTCTCTGGGGATCTGGCATATGCTGAGTTTTACAGCTATGCTAGTATCAATGCCCGAAGGAGCAAGAAGCAATTTCTGACTCAGCCCAACAGTAACTGAGATGAGTAATCACCTGACAACTATGCTGCATATGGATATGAATTTGGTAGGATTTCATGTAGAAACAATGCTAAATTTGATCCCTCTCTTCCCGGACACCAAGGTGACATAGAGAAGATAGCTATAATTTTGTTCTTGCTATATTTTGAAGTAAATATTCCTTTGTAAAAGTTAATTGATGTTAAATGGCTAAATGGAACTGGGATTCTAGTTACTGATGGCTAACATCGGGGGAGAAAGGTAATATATTTTCAAAGTGCGCTTACATTAATATCATTAAGGAGACATTTTATACTCCTCAGCAGTGTCTCTAGGGCTTAGGGAGTGAGATGTGGTGACTTAGCTCGGATTAAGTACATAGTATACTTGTTTCTAGTAGAAAGAGGACTGTCACCCTCTGAAAAAGCAGAAATGATCAGAATGATCCAAGTAGTTAAATAACTTTAGGGATGACTTAGTCAAGATAGAATCTCCATGTAATATAAAGTAAGGAAATGACCCGAAGTTATCACTTCAAAAGATTAAGCAAATGACAAGACAGTTAATCTCCCAAGGATTCAACCCCAATTAAGTCTTTTGGTGCATGGAAACTATTCTACAGGTGCAGAGAGAGCCAGAAACTCACAGAAAATTTGATCAGAGGCAGATCACTGGACAAAACTGTTCGTTCCATCAGGAAAGGTCAAGAGAATGGAATTCACAAAAGCATGGCACACAAGCACAACCATGAAGAGACAACCACAAAGACAGAACTACTTTCTATTAAAACTATAGAGGAGACAGTTATGTCCAGGATGGATGCATTTATGAAGAGAATGTAATATGAAAGTTAAGGGGTATAAGATAGTGGCACCTAGGTGGTGTAGTGGTTAGAGCACCAGCCTTGAAGTCAGGAGGACCGAGTTCAAATCTGGTGTCAGACATGTGACACTTCCTAGCTGTGTGACCCTGGGCAAGTCATTTAACAACCATTGTTCAGCAAGAAAGACAGACAAAGACAGAAAAAAAGAAATTAAAGAGAGAAAAAGAAAAGAAAAAAAAGAAAAGGAGATGAGGTCACGGAATGTAAATACTTATTTTCTACCTAGACTCATGGGACTTGGTGATAATGATGACTAAGGATGTGAATTACACTGCCATCCTAGATAGTATAGCACAAATTTCCATCTCCTTCCATTTTATGAAAAACATTTGAGAAAAATATCTTTACAGATGATGGAAGGATTTGACCTTGGAGGACTTACAAATAATAAATATTTGAGTATTTGAAATTTCAGAAGGAAATTTCTGGGTCAATAGGACAGTGGACACCCTGGATCTTTTATGATCAAATCTGCTATTCTCCCATGGAGTTATCAGTTCTAATAGCAATGGATTCCATTCCGTTCAGGATACTAACAGAGCACTGCAAACAAGTTGGGAGCCAACAGTCTATTTATGTAGCTTCTGCAAAGACCTGCTCAGGAGAACAAAGTCAGGCAACAATAGGGAACATCACAAAATGGCACTGGTATTTTAACTTCCAATGTTAATCCTAAGAAATTGGACTTTGGTGACTCCTCAGTAATAGAAAGTAACAGAAAAAAAATAGAAAAATAGAATGCATGAATGAAGAAGCTCAGCAAAGAAATAGACATATTCTTATTAGGTGGAATGTAGGATGTGCTTAAAGACACATAATCCAGTTCACTGACCCCTAAGGTGAACTAAGACACTATAAATATATATGAAGAGTGTCCTTTATAATTAACTCAAAGATAATCCCAGAGTTCTGTTGGTTAGTAGCTACTAGGCAGACAACAAAAAATGAATCAGAGAACCAAACTGGAGTAACACCATGCCAGAAGTTCAAAGTGTCTTGAAGTATCTGTTAAGCAGTTCTTGTGTTGGATTTATGCAGACTCACACTAACAAACCCCTCTATTTTTAAAAACTGACATTGAGAAGCTGGTCCAAGATGGCAAACTGGAAGGACATGGTGCAACATGACAACCTAATTACCACACAATTTATCTTCTTTGGCAACTGGTGGATGTGATCCAGATTGCCTGAGGGACAGAAGATGAAAAGTCTGATTCCTTTTGCACTCTCCTTCCTCTTCCCTTCTCTTTAACTCCCTTCTGCCCTTTCCCCACCTTCCTGTCCCATTTCTGTTGCCTCCACATCTTTTTCCCCAATCTTCAGTCCCTGAAGAGTCTTTGTGTCCCACTGTGGGACGAACGAGACAGCACAAGGTTGATAGGGCCGCAGACAAAGCTGCTCATGGCAGGCCCGGCCCTTCGGCTCACAGGGACCAGGTCCCTGCAGTACAGCACTGCTGTACTTGGATAATGCAAGCTCATCTGGTCTGTGGCCAACATGCCTGACCCAGGCAGCATCCAGGTGAGGTAACCATGTCTCAAGTAGCAAAAGCAGATGAAGTCAACTGGATTATGAAGCTCAACCTCTGGCTGAAATATGGTTTGACTACAAGCTAAAGAAGAATCCTGATGGTTATGCTGAGCTGAATTCACACCTGCATCTCCTGGAAACATACAGACTCCCTCACATAATGTTATATAAGAATGCAATTGGGAATTGGCAGGTTCATAAGACCAAAGCCCTGCTGAAATACATGGGAAAGGTCATTTGGATCCCTCCTTCCATCTTTAGGATGCGTGCAAAAAACAAACATGATTCTTTTCCTATCTGAATACCAGTGTTGCACAATGGAGTTTGGATCCTGGTCCCAAATTGACTTGCTTCTGACTGGCTCCTCTGTGAAGATATGTCTCATAATGACTTCTGGAAAAGTGGGGAACAAGCTGTTCCAAGTACAAACATGATGTGAGCTACACAAATGCTGGGAGATTTATTCGCGCATCACTTACTCTCTCACCATCTCCCTCTTGTCTTTTTTTTATGCTATCAACATGATCCTTCTTGCCCCCTAGTTTCTATTTTGAGGATGCTGATACTTTATTTGCCCTCAACTCTGGGGAGAAAGCCAACTTCTGTGTGTCTTATCCTTGACTGTGTTCTTCTTGGTGATCACTGAAATCATCTCTTCCATATCTCCAGCTATCCTGATAAATGTATGTTCACCATGGACACCCGGTCCACTGTCTTCTTGTACCACTGAATGACTAGGACTCAGATAATGCCTCGGTGGATAAAGACCATATTCTTGAGATGGGCTCCTAGGCTTATGTTCATGGCCAGACTTTCAAGCATTGAGGAGGGGTATCAAAAGTCCAAGTTATTTTCCAGTATTGAACTCTCCAACCTCAACTGCTTCAGAGGCTCAGAGGCAAAATGCTCCAAAGAGGACTAACTTATATGTATCTGCTGCCACTAAAGGGTTAAGCTCTCCAAATTTTAGTACCAACCTTTCCTTCTTGGTTCTGTCACCAGAAATGAAAGCTTCAATTTAGAGAATCAAGTGTATTGTTTAAAAAAAAATTATCTTCAAGACATTCAAGAAAAATATTGCCTAGTCACCAATCATAGGTTCCCGAGTTTTCATTTTAGTTTGTATTTTAGGAATAAGAGTGTTATTCTTGCAGTCTTTGATGACTTTTGAGTGAAATGTAACCTGCAGGGTCTATATATTTTGTAGGTTAATCACTCTAACAATCCTCCCCAAAATGTATACTTGATATTGTTTTACTGACCAAGATTTTAGTCCAATCTATCATTCTTTAAGAATATCGAGGTCTTTAGGAGTGTTGTAATCTACACAACTAGTTTATTTGCAATGTAGTAAATTTAACTCTTTAACTTAGTTAACATTTTTAATTAAGAAACAAATTCTAAGCCCATGCATTCATTAAGCAAGAAGGCAGCATATTAAAGTGTTTGTGTATTGTAAACAAAGCAGATAATCAACTTTCACAAATTATACATTACAGGGAAAAGTCTATTTTTTTTTTTTTTTTAATGAGAGCAAAAGTCTAATGGGGAGAAGGGGCACAATTCTGAAAGGGTGGAGATGAGAAAAACCTCCTTAGGTAAAGAAATCTCTTAAGGAACAAAAGTGAAGGTGAAAAATTTCCAGGATTAAAGAGAGTTTTCCTCTCTTCACTGGGAAGGAGTTTTTTAAAAGCCTCAGTGTTTAGGAAAAATCTGGATATCCATTGCTTTTAACAAAGAATAAAAAAGGGAAGAAGGGGACTTTAGGTGATGATAGAAGAATAGGATCGCAAGGTAGGTAGTGAGATAAAAATAAAATCTCACTTCTCCATACCCCTTTGTTCTCCAAGGAAATGGCCTTGATTAGATCTGTTTCAATAGAGAAGAAGTAACATTGGATTTAACTCAGGATTGAAAAAATGACTTCTCCTTTCTCCTGCTCTAGAGGAAAGAGCTTCAATTAAGTTCAAAAGGAGGAGGAAACTCAGTGTCCATGATGAAGGAAAAGAAATATTACCCTTAAGGAAAGAGGGAGTCTGAGTAAAAAGAAAATCACAAGGGGAAAGGAAATTATTTCAATTTGATTGGATTCCTGGAGTAGGAAAGGACTGGAACTCAACTCCTAAGTCCTTAACATCAGAAGTTAATAAGAAATAATAAATAAACAAACAAAACAAATAAAGTTTTTTTTTTTTTTTTTTTAAATAATTGTACAGATGACTAAGACACAAACCTGGAAAAATAAGTAAAATTAAAAAAAAAAATCTGTAATCAAAATCAAAGAAAAATGCAATTTGCTCAGAAGAACAATAAGAATTAGAAAAGAAAAGTGTTTTGTTTTGTTTTGTTTTTAAATAAAAAAAGTGATAGTAAAAAATTAGAGCTATGGTAGAGAGACTTGAGGAAAGAATCTACAACTTAACACAAAGACATACATACAAAATCTTCTAGTAATAAATTCCCTAAAAATTAGAGTGGACAAAATTGAAGTAAAATTTTTTTAAGTCAAAAGATTGAGAAGAGGAAACTGTAAGGCATCTCCTACTTACCAATAACAAGTGAACAGAGAAACATATCAAAGAGACAGACTTTAGCATCACCCTCTCTCCTCCACCCTCATTAAAAATAATTATCCAGCCACATTAGAACAAGAAGACAATGTGAAATGGAATTCACCAATCACCTTCTGAAAGAAAACCTAAAATGAAAACTTCCAGCAGTGTCACAACTAAAATCCAGAGCTTCTAGATAGAATTTGAAAATAACAGAAACATCAAGAAATAAAAAATCCACACTCTAAGAAACTAGTCAGGATTGCAAAAGATTTATCAGCTCTCACTATAAAGAAACAGAGAGCATGGAATGAAATATTTGAAAAAAGCAAAAGCTAAAGGTCTACGACTAAGAATAACTTTATTTCCCAATAAGAAGTACAATCCTACAAGGGCTAAAGTGAATCTTCAACAAAATAGGTAACTTTCAAGCATTCCTGATGGAAAAAAATCTAAGTTGAAAGGAACGTTGGGAGGTAAGAGAATCAGATGGTAATTTATAAGGATGAATTTTTTATTTTCTAATGAAAGAGGAGAGGATAATAAAAGAATCCTTTAAAGAATAATAATAGCATAAGGGATTATGTAGGTAGTCACATGAGATAGAAGACCTAGAAATAGTTTTGTTTGAATACCACCAAAAGACAAAGGAGGTGGGAACATTAGAAGAAAAATAAGGATGGAGGAATTTATCATTTACTATATCAGAAATACACAAGTATAAGTATTTCTAAACATGAAAGGATGGGAAGGGGGAGGAAGCACACCAACTTTGTTTTCATCTAAATTGATTAAAAGATGGTAGTATACACAAATACATAATACATTCAACAAAAATGTGATGTAAGAATGCAATCAACTCAAGAGGGAAATAGAAAGGAACAGGGAAGATAAGGGGGAAGGTGGAGTCAGGGAGAAATTAGTCATAAGCAAACCCTAAACTTGAAGAGGGACAGTGAAAGTGTTAAAAGGAAAAGGTAAGAATATGTAATAAAGAAGCCTCAAGGAGTAAAAGAGTAGAAAATGTAGAAGAAGGAAAATACGAATGGCAGGAACTCATTCCTAAAAGTGAAGAAAGTAGTATAATGGATTGGAAAGCAAAATCCAATAATGTTGTTTACAATAAATACACAAGAAACATAAAGACTCATAAAGAGTTAAAATAAAGGGTTGGAGCAAAATCTGTTATATGATGAGCGAACACACAAAAAAAGGAGAAGCAATTCTTATTTCAGATAATGTTACAGCAAAAAATAGATCCAAAAGAAAGAAATAGGGAAACTGTATTTTGCAGGAAAACAGTACAATGAATTAATTTATCTTCTGCCAATTATTGTTTCATGGGACATAACTTTTGTTTTCACACTCTTCTAAATAATAAAGAAGCAGTGTATTGTTCCATGCTGTTCCTAAAATCCACAAGCTCTCTACATCATTAGATATTTTCCTTTGTTTTGCAGTACTTACTTATAGATACCTATACTCATTTGCTATATTTGAAGGCCATATTTCCTTCTGGTCGGTTTAACTTTTATCCTCAAAATCTCAGCATTTTATTCTTCCAGACATCTTTGGTAACTTCAGTCTCTCACCCCCACTCCCTTATTGTTTAATTTCTGTTGTATCTGACTCTTTGTGAGCCCCACCCTTTTTTTTTTTTTTTTTTTTTTTTTTGGGCAAAGATAATAAAGTGGTTTACCATTTTCTTCTCTGGCTCATTTTACAAATGAGGAACTGAAGCAGACAGGGTTAAATGACTTGGGCAGGCTCACACAGTCTAATTCATGAAGGTGAGTCTTCCTGACTTCAGGTTTGGTGCTCTGTCCACTACACCAACAAGCTGCCTTTCCCACTCCTCTTTCGGTTCCCTTATTGCTCACTTTCTGATTTCCTTCCCCTTCAGATGGTGGTTTCCTGAGTATTGGATCTCAATATATCTTGGTCTCCTTCATTCTGGGCAATTCTTCATCAACCCAGATATCTACCCATGACTTTTGGCGGGGAGCAGAACTGACCCTCGCCAGATTCTGGGCTTTTCTCCTCGGCTTAATGATGGAGTGCTCCATAGCCCAGCCCGATAGATCCAGTCCCTTTTGTTTGTTCTTCAATTTTCTGGCACTGCGGTACAGAGCAGTCACACTGCTACTTCATCCAAGCAAATTTCCAAAGTGTTGAAGGGATCAGATCCACATCTGTTCTGCCCCATTCTTTCTGTTTCTCTTTTTTTTACAGAGCTCTGTGGCACAGAACACAGGCATGGGGCTACAGCTGCCTGAGTTAATCTATGACATTTGGAGTGGAGCTCTTTGGGGTTTAGACTTTTGGGGCACTGAGGGGAAGAGAGAGAGGGTGAGTTTACAGAGCTGAGCTCCGCTGCCTCTGTTCCTCTGCAGTGCTTTGTCTGAGCCAGTTCGGGTTTGGGATTTCTGTGACACTGGGAGGAAGGGAAGAAGGTCAGATTGTGATCTTGAGTTCCTTTGCAAAAACCAGATCAATAAGGTGAGTTGGTTTGTGCAAGCTTGCTACTGGATTGTGGTTGGTGGTGGGAAATGGAATGCTGAGTATAACCCCTTGTTTGAGAATTTGGCTCTTGCAGTTTTGGGTTCTTATTTTATTTGGGTTTTTAGTGTCCTAGGCCATGGAGACAGTTAAAAGTGCTTTATTTCTGGCACGTAATTTCTATTTTGGAGAAGAAAGGTTTGAGAAATTGTAATGATCAGAGAAAGCATCCAGCCCTTAATCTTGCTGGTCACATGACCATTAATGTCAATGTTTAACATATATGGAATAAATGGCATAACATTAAAATATTTAAAAGGAATAACTAAATGAATTTATAAGGAGACAGCAAAATAAAATAATAGAGTACTTCAATGTTACTCTTTTCATAAAACAACAACAAAAATTAAGGATCTGAATGGAATTTTGAAAAAGTTAGCTAAAATAGACTTCTGAGAATTATTGAATTGGAAGAAGTAAACATATTTCTCAACTGTTTGTAGAATCTTTACAAAAATCAACCATGTATTATGTCATAAAACCCTTACAATTGCAGAAGAACAGAAAGATTAAATATGTGCTTTTTAGAGTACAATGCAATAAAAATTACATTAAATAATGGGCCTTTGGGGGGAAAAAGCATTGAAACTAATTGAAGACTAACAATTCTACAGAATTGGTGGGTCAAAGAATAAATAACAGAAACAGAAGATAATTTCATTAATGATAACAACAATACCAAAATTTTTAGTACGTATACCATAACAGTCCTTAAAGAAAAACTGATATCTTTGAACATTTTCATTAACAAAGAAGTTAAAAAAACCAGATCAATAAATTGGTCATGTGACTAAAATAAAATTAGAAAATCAATGAATTGAAAAATCCTAATCAAACTCCAAAATAGAAATCCTAAACACCAAGAGATTAACAAAGTTAAAATTTTTTTAAAATGACTGAATTGATAAATAAAACTAAGAGCTGTTTTGTACAAAACATAAACCACTGGCTAATATGACTTAAAGAGAAGAAAGGAGAAAACCAAATTACTAGTACCTGAAATCAGATTTAGAATTCACAACAAAATAACAAAAGATTATTACAAATTATTTTGTCCAACTATATGTCAATAAAACTAATTTAAATGATACAAATGATTATTTACAAAAATATACAATATTAAACAGCCCAATCTCAGAGGAAAAAACTGAACAAGCCATGAACAAACTCCCAAAGGAAAAAAAATCCCAAGATCACAGATATTCATAAGTGACATCAAACAATGAGAGAGCAATTAATTTCAATATTTCATTAACTGTTTGTAAAAATAGCAAAAACAATGACCCTACCAAATATTTTCCATGATTGAAAACAGAAAAATGAAAATTGTATATTTCAATAATGAAAAAATTTTAAATACACTATTAGCAGAGGCTAGAACAACATATCACAAAGACTGTATGCCATGACCAGGTTGATTTTATATCAGGAATGTAGAATTGACTTAATATAAGGGAAAATACTGGCTTAACTCTTTTAATAACAAATACAATAAAACCATATTATACTAACAGGTGCAGAAAAAGTTTTTGCCAAAATACAACATCCACTTCTATTTAAAATTACTAGAAAAATGTAGGAATGGATCTTTCATCAAAATGATAAAGATAATATATTTAAAACTAAGAGTTAATATTATATGTAACAGGAATAAACCAGAATCCTTTCCAATAAAATCAGAGATAAAACAAATATATCCATCATCACTACTTCTATTTTGACTTTTTTTTAAAAATTGAGATAATAAACTTAGAAAAAAAATTATCACTCTTTGAAGATGATATGATAGATTTCCAGAGGTTCAACAAAAATTTAATTAAAACAGTAACTTCAGCAAAGTTGTGGCATATAAAATAAATTCACACAAATCACTAACATCTCTGCATAATACCAATAATACAATACATAATACCCAATGAGAACAAATAGAAAAAAATTGACTTAAATTACTATAAAATGAAGAGGATACATGAGTTTATGTACCAAGTTATACACAAGAACTATATTAGTACAACTACAACTATTTATATAAATAGAACCAAATAATTGGAGAAATGTTGTTTATAATATCAGTAAAAGTGACAATACTACCCAAATTAATTTATTAATTCAATGTCTTAGCAATCAAACTATCTTACAGAAACTTATTTGCAGACTTCTTGTTTTTCAAGAGTTGGCTAAATCTTAACCATGATATATTGGTGTTTGCAGCCTTATTTTTTTGTTTTTTTTTTTTCCTTTCCTAGAGGATTCCTTTATCGGGCACTTTGTTTTCTGTGTTTAGAAGTTCTGGGCAGTTTTCTTGTAGTATGAAATTCAAGTTATTTGACTTGTAGTCTGGGAAACCTATAATCTTAAGGTTATCTTTACACATCCTATATTCAGGAGTTTTTTTTTTCTAAATATGTTTTCTTTTAATATTCTTTCTTCTTTTTTTTTGCTTCTCTTCTAGATTGTCCTTTACTTCTCTATATTTTTATATCCAATCAGTGACTAAGATTGAACTCTTTTATTTCTTTGGTGAGAAAACAAAGATTCAAGTTTTTCTATCCTGCCAATTACATTTGTTGCACAGAACATAAATTCTTTTATAATTCTTAGTTCTTTTTTTTAAACTACTGAGGAACAGTGTGTCATGGCTCCATGTTCCCCTTAAAATCTGCAGGGTCCTCTACAAGTTCAAGTATTGACTTGATTTCCTTTGTTTATGAAGTTTTTATTCATAGATGCCTGAACTCATTTTATAGATGTGGAGGCCACATTTCTTTTAATATTTTTTCCTGTTAATTTATTGGCTCTGCTCAAAGAATTTGAGTTTTATTTCTCCCAAGATCTTTGGTAAATTTAGTCTTTTTTTCCCATTATTTTTTTCACTTTGTGGCTCTCTTCCTTCTGAGAATGCTTTTCCCCTGGGGATTGGATTTCAGAGAATCTCAGCCTCCTCCCATTTGGACAGTTCCTCATAATTCATTAGTCTAAGTCTCTATCTGAAGTGACTTTTGGAGGGACAGCACTGGCCAGCTGGATGTTGGGTTCTTTTCCTCAAGTATCCTTACTCATGGTGTCCTGCCGCTTCCCTCTGTTCCAGACCCAGCAGCACAAAGCCTTGCCACTCTGCTGCTATTACAGCCTGAACAAACTGCTGCCCTTTTCCCACTGGCACAGAGCAGGTTGTAGATTTTTATAAGCTCAGATATGTCCTTACCCTACTCCCTCTGTTCTACTATCCTGCAGAGCCTTGTGGAATGGCTCTGGCTACACAGTGATTGGGAGATTGGAACTCTAGGCCCTGGAGAGAGAGAGGGGAAGTCAATGTATTTTGTGCTAAGTCTGTTGCTGAGTGAATGTGGGTTAGATATCAGTTTACTGATTTGCTTTGTTTTAATCTTCTTTGGGGTTCTTGGTTGTCTTAGACCGTGGGTAAAATTGCTTTATCTTTGGTGAATCATTTCTGTTTGGGAAAAGTTTGAGAGGTTGTGTTGATACAGAAATGTTTAGTCCTCCACCTAGTTAATGGATGACCCAGAAGTTCAGAACAATGAAATTACCAAATGACTTCTTTAGAGAATTAGAAAGGGAAAAAAAGAATAAAATCACATGGAAGCCCCCCAAAAAGGGCCACCAACAATGTCAGGAAGATAAAAAAAAAGGTGGAAATAAAAGAGGGTCTAACAGAAGTGGATCTTAAAATTATATTTCATTGCTATTCCATTTGTTTTTCAGTCATGTTCTTACTCTATGATCCCATTTGGGATTTACCTAACAAAGATACTGAAGGGGTTTCCTTATCCAGTGTTTTCACAGACGAAGAAACTGAGGCAAACAGGATTAAGTGATTTGAAGAGGGTCACAAAACTAGAGGCAAGATTTGAACTCAAGAAGATGAATCTATCTGACTCCAGACCTAGCCTTTTATTCTACCATATCACATAGGTGTCTGATCCAAAAAATAAATAATAATTCTCAAAACATTATACCACTGCTACACAGATTAGCTACACAAAATACAGAAGCAATAAATCCAATAACTTAGTATTTGACAAACACAAGACCTCAGCAAACATGGGCAACAACTTACTACTTGACTAAAACTGCTGGGTAAATGGAATAGCAGTATGGAAAAATTAGTTTTTGACCAATACCTCATACCTTATACCAAGCTCAGCTTTAAAGAATATATGATATAAATATATATGATCACATCAATAACAATTTATAGAGAAACAAGAAAAAAAGTATCAAATCTATACATAAAGGAAAGGTTCATAACCAAACAAGAAATAGAAGGGATCACAGAAGATAAAATAGATGTTTGATTACATAAAATTTAAAAGGGTTTGCACAAATAAAAACAATAAAGTTATAATTAAAAGAAAGTTAACTGGGGGAAAAATCTTTGTAATAAGCTTTTCTGACAAAGGTTTTATTTTCAAGCATGTCCCAAAAGTCCTAGGGCAGTTTTAAGCTTTAGTATATTGTTACTTTAGTAGCTACTCATGCATAAAACTGCATTAAGTGTCATACTAATCAAACCCCATCAAAGAATTTTTTTAATAGAGCCAGAAAAAAATTATAAAATTCACCTGGAAGAACAAAAGGTAAAGAGTATTAAGGGAATCAATGGGAAAAAATATGAAGGAAGGCAACATAGCAGTTCAGACCTCAAACTATATTACAAAGCAATAATCATAAAAACAATCTGGTACTGGATAAAAAATAAAGTAGTAGATCACAAGAACAGATTAAATATACAATACATCACAGTAAATGGTCATAGTAATTTATGTATTTGATAAACACAAAGACTCAAGCTTTTGAGGCAAGAACTCGCTATTTGACAAAAATTGCTAGAAAAACTAATAACAATTTGATAGACACTAAATATAGACCAACTTTTTACACTACATAACAAGAGAAAGTCAAAATAGGTACATGATTTAGACAAAATGTGGTATCATAAGCAAATTAGGGTAGCATGGAAACTTTTATGTCATATCTATAGATCAGGGAAGAATTTATGATCTAATGAGATAGAAGGATCATGAAAAGTAAAATGAATAATTTTGATTAAATTAAACTAAAAAGATTTTGCACAAATAAAGCCGATGTAGCCAAGATTAGAAGGAAAGCAGAAAGTAAGGGTCAGGGAATGGGGAATTTTATGAGCAAGTTTTTCTGATAAAGGCCTCATTTCTCAAATATAAAGGGAACTGAGTCAAATTTATAAAAAATAAATTGATAGTCAAAAGATATGAACAGGCAGTTTTCAGACGAAGAAATCAAAGCTAACTAGAGTCATATGGAAAAAATGCTTTAAATCACTTTTGATCTGTGAGGATATGAGCCATTCCATGATTGATAAATAACCTATAGATATGAACAAATTGTTTTCAAGGGGAGAAACTCACATTATCTGTAGCTAATTTTTAAAAAATCACTAATTATTAGATAATGCAAAGTAAAACAATTCTGAGATTCCACCATAAATCTGTCAGATTGGCAATAGCTAGTGTTAGCTAGCATTTATTTACATAGTACTTTAATGTTTACAAAGAGGCTTTATAAATATTAACATATTTTATCTTCACAATTCTCAAAAGCAAATTACCTTCATCTTACAGATGAAGAAACTGAGAAACAGTGGTCAAATGACTTGACCAGGGACATACACCTACTAAGTGTCTGAGCACAGATTGTAACTCAGGATTTCCTGATTCCAGGCCCAAGTCTCCATTTACTTCACCGTATTAACTGCAAAGATGACCAAAAAAAAAAAAAAAAAAAAAAAGTGACCAATGTGGGATATCCTATGGGAAAAGACACACTGATGCTTTCTTTATTGGTAGGGCAGTGAGTGGATCAAGTCGTTCTGGAAAGCAATTTGGAATTATACACAAAAGTTAAGAAATAGTGCTTCTGCTTGACTCAGTTATGGCAAAGCGAGTCTTCTAATTCATGGAGATGAAAGAAAGAGGAAAAAGTCCTATATTCACAAAAACATTTATAACTACTTTTTGTAGTAGCAAAAAAACAAACAAACAAACAAAAAAAAAAAAACCCAAAACAAAACACAAACAAACCTGGAAACCGAGGGGAGTTAAATTTAATGAACTAGAATTTTGCTGTAAGAGTTATGAAAAAGATGATAAGACTTGTATGATTTGAAGCAGAATGATGTAAGCAGAAATAGAACAATTTATAATATGACAACAAATAACTTTTGAAAACTATAAAAACTCTGATCAATACAATGACCATCCATGATTCCAAAGGGCTGATGGTGAAACATGCTGTCATCTCCTCCTGGACTTAGGGCACAAAATGAAGCACGTTTTTGGACACACCTAACATGAAAATTTGTTTGGTTATGCATATTTGTTACAAGGATTTTTGCTTTTCTTTTTTCCACTGAGGTAGTAGAGGAGAAAGGAGAAATAAAGTCCTGTAATACCAAAAAAATCCACCTTTTTCAATTAAAAAAAAAAAAAAAAGATTCCTACAGTAGAGGAAGACAAGTTTTGCTTTCATCTTCCCAGCTAGATTTTACCAGTTTAAGCACATGCCACAATGCATCTTGAGAGCACCTGCCAATTTCCAACAATTGATGGAGAAAGTAAAGACGTGAACTACCTTCAAGTGTTGATATATCCTGGTGACATTATTGTCTTTGGGAAGACCCTAGAACAAGAGGAAAGACTGATGAAAGTCTTGGATCAGTTAGAAGGAAATGGTGTGAACCTTTCAATTAAAAAGTGCCAGCTTTTCAAAGTTTTTGTCCAGTAACTGAGTCACATAGCATCAAGACAAAGAAGAAAAAGTCACATTCCTCCAAACCTTCAAGATATAAATACTTTTTAAAAAATATTTTATTTTCCCCAGTTAAAAAAAATTTAACATCATTAAAAATTTTTTTTGAGCTCTATTTGCTCCCTTTTTCTCCTCCCCTCTTATTAAAAGGCAAGCAATTTGATAAAGCTTATATATATGTGCATTCATGTAAAACATTTCCATATTAGTCATGTTGTAAAAAGAAACAAACAAAAAAAATAAAAACTAATATGCCTTAATCTGCATTCAGACTCCATCAATTCTTTCTGGTGGTAGACATCATTTTTTTAAATCACATATTCTTTGGAATTGTTTTAGATTACTGTATCACTGAGAGTAACTAAGTTATTCACAATCCATCATCACATAATATTGCTATTACTAAGTACAATGTTTTCTTGCTTCTGCTCATTTCACTTTGCATCAGTTTATGTTAACTCTAAAAGGGCTTTCAAGGATTTGGTGGTTCTAATGAGAAGTTTGTTAAGAACTATGCTGCTATTGCTAAACCATTGAATGACTTTACTCACATATACAAGATTGAAGGGACCAAAATGAGAAATTGCCTTAAAAACTACAAATCTCGGTGGAGATCCCCAGGGGAACAAGCTTGCAAAGACTTGGTCAATTGCTTCACCACATATGCTAGTTTTGGCTGCTGCATACTAATGCCGTCTTGGGGGAGGGAAGGGTTCAAGAACACTCCTGTGATAAGAGAAGTAGGATCACCTAAAACCAGTCTCATTTGCCCGCAATGGCTTGAATATAAAATCTGTTCTGAAGTTCTTAGTTTTCTAAATCTGAAGCGGTCACTGGAAAACTCAAAAATAATGGGCATGGAATAATGTTGCAAGTGTGGATTTTTATTCATTTACATTCCGACAGGTGTGAGCGTGGAATGATGTTGTGAGTAGGGAGTTCTCTTGATTTATATTTTAACCAGGGTGAGCATGGAATGATGTTGTGAGTGTGAATTTTTGTTGACTTATTTTCCCACCAGAGGCAAAATTAGGAGATGTTTCCCAGAGTGGACCATCATCTAATCAATCATGAATCCAGCTACATCAGCAGGCAGGGAGGACTAACATAGGTATAGATGACTTGTCTGAAATGCCATATAACAGTTAAGCTAGTGTCATTTTTTAAAAAAAAGAATTTAAAAAAAAAAAAGAACTATCCATAACACACAAGGAACTGAATTACAAGCCAATGATGATACAAGCTCAAAGTGTGGGACTTAAGCCAGATAGCATTCCAGTAATGTACATGAACTCCACTTCATCCAATCCATCTGCTTTCCTCCAATTCTTTGTGGACAACTGGTGGAGAGAGGAATGACTGAGGAAAGACTATTGAAGTAAACCAAGCCAGGAAGTGAGAAAAATGATGGCAAAGGTCTCAAGTGCCAGTCTCCTGAAGGAACTTTACTCTTGAAGCAATGACCTAAGTTAGAACTCTGCAAGACGGCAGCACTCTTCTGGGCTGTCAAAAATTCCAAATATGGTCTTTGGATACAACTGGTACAAGACATATTACTCTGTGCCCAAGAGAGCCTTACATGTTGTTGACTTTGGACATTTGGGTCAAAAGCAATTTTACTGGTGTGAGCAGTGAGAATACACCATCTTTTAGTGTGGAGGGACAGCTCCATCTGATGTGCACAGGAATGCTCAACCAGGAATGAAAAAGGTTCCACAGTTGTTCAGTATTTGTAGGAGAAATGTTTTTTTTGTTATATGAATGAACTTCTTGCTAGGATCCATTTGGACAAAGTCCAACTTTGTCAGCACACTATTCCAGGAGATACAACTTTGATTTGCATTAAAAAGTCCAGAACTCTTAAAGGAAGATGCAATACAAATGTTTCCAAGAACACTGAAACTAGAACAAAAATCTCAGTAATTTACTAAAATATGTCAAATTCCACTAGCAACAACATAGACTTTACAATTTTTGATATTTGGGTGAGTCATACCTACCTATTGACTTGCATTTTGGAATCTCTAAGGATGGAAAAATTATAAAAACAGAGACAATTAATACAACTGTCAACTAAGAATCTGAAAAACTTAGAACTTTAGCCAGAAGACTGGTGACAGAAACAATGGTATGATGCCCAAATTCATTGCCAACATCCTCAACAAGAAGTCAGTTTCTGCTGAGAAATCCTGATGTTTGTGGGACACATAAATTATCAGATTTATGGAAAGAATTCTATAATAAGTTGTGAAGAGGTGGGGCAACTTGTCTGTTTACAGAATGAGTCTTCCACAATACCAGGTTTAAGAAGGCAAGATTATAGTTCTGTTGAAGATAGATACTGACTACCTCAGGCAGAAGGGCAAAGGGCTCAGTAGATCACAAGAGCTAAACCTATTTGACTGGAGACCAAAATAACCTGTGATATTACTGGAAAAACAAACAAACAAACAAAAAAAGTTATTCATGTAGCCAACTGACAATGCTGAAATTTATGCAGGAATTATGTGCCTCAAATGTAAGTACATTTTCTTCGATGCATGTATTAATTTGCACATGCTTAATTATACCTGTTTTTATTATTTTGTGATTCATGCTTTTTCACTTGTATTATCATAGAGGTATTAGAGATTTTTTGATGGATATACAGTTTTGCTGATGGTTCACACATATGTTGGTATGATTTGATATTTTGGAAGACCGCTGAGCTTCTCGAGAACAAGGCTCATGTTTTTGCTTCCCTTTGTATTCCCAGGACTTATCATAGTACCTGGCACACATGCAGATTTGTTTGTGCACAAAATATATTACATCAATCTACCATGGGCATGTAATATATTTTACTGTAACTTAAGCTGATTGCCACCAAAGTAACTTGTACAAGTCATGTTTTATACTGTACCTTATGATGCTGAACTTATCCTCCTTCAGTTAAGTTCTGACATTATTTTGATGTTATGGAGTGATACTAAATAGCTGATTTTTGTAGGAGACTGAACAATTCTTGATTTAAAGAAGACATGTCATAATCCATATACCAAAGGATTTAATGCATTTGAGATGAAACCTATTGGGTGAGATGGAAATGTTTCGGTTTTTTTTCTGCCCATTACCAGAGGGAATACCAGGGGGAAATGTTTCCTTTTCTTTCCACCTGCCCTGGAGAAGTCTTTTCATAGGTGAGAGATATGTGTTTGTAGGGATGAGCCTGAATACCCTGCATGGAAGTTTTTAGAAAAAAGTTGGATCACGACTAGACATGGGCCCAGTCATTGATGTTAGAGCAATCACAAGAGCTCGGCCACGGCCCCTGCTTCCTTTGCCCACCACAGCTGGGAGAGCACAATAAGACCAAGATGAGAGGCATTTTTTTAATTAACTGGGGGTTGCTAATATTCCATTCAGCTGGTGATGTCTGACTGTCCACCTGACAGCACGAAATTTGATAGGAATTACCCCCCCCCCAAAAAAAAGGCAAAAGACAGTCCTTACTCTCAAAGAGCTCACAGTCTATTGGGAAAGACAATATACAAACCTTTATGTACAAACAAGATATATACATGATAAACTGGAGATCATCTTGGAGTTTCTCTCTGTTCAATTAGTATTGAAAAATTAAAAGTATAGTCAACCATAGTAATTTCTGATTTGTACTAGTTAGAATACATTGTGAGAGGCTGGAGGGGAGGTCAGTGACATGTTAAATAGAAAGTGGAAATTGTTGGGATCTCCCCAATTCAAAGCTTCAGCATTTTCTGGCCGTCTACACCAGGCTCGCCACACTCTGGCCATCTTCTCTTTACCCCCTTCTACTAGAACCCTGTATTCTGCTTCTGATGAGTTTATTCTTCATTTTACTCAGAACCAGGCCTCTTAACAACAACAACAAAAACCTGATAAGATGGTTTGTGTGTGTCAGGCACTGTGCTAAATGCTTTACAAATATTATTTCATTCAAAAACTTAACAGCCACCTGCATATCTTATTCTCTTCTAGCCCTCCTCATATAGTCACCATAATGTAAATGCCTTGAGGACAGGGGCTATCCTATTTCTATCCATATCCCTGTTTCTTAGCACAATTCCCCACATGTAGAAAGAACTTAATAAATGTTCTCTCCCCTCTCTCTGTATCTGCCTGTCTAGCTATCTTTTGTAATTTCCCAACTGAGGGTAAAAGCATGCATCTACAAGGTTAAGGATGGACTCAGCAGCAGCTGTCTGTGGACTACTTGGGTCATGGGTCACCTGGCCACTCTCAGAGCTCAATTTCTGAGCATGTTTAAGGAGACTTGGGGGAGGTGAGGAAAGCAAAGGGCTAAGGGAAGTAGCTAGATGACTAGAGAGAAAGTAACATCTGATGGGAGAAGGAAAATATCTGGTGATGTCCACAATCCAAAGGTGAGTGCCAAAGGGAATAGTCAGAATCCCAAGCCAGCAGAAACTTTCTACTTCAAACAAATAATAACCTCTCCTGAAGTTATATAAGGAAACACAAAATATGCAAAATACTTTGTACATTTTAATTTGGAAGATTCCATTTTGATCAATGAATAACTTCATCGTACCAGACTTTTATTTTTTTCAGGAAGCTTCACATAGAATAACACACTTAAGAATTTAGAGAGAATGTAGCATTTTCGAAATTTAGTGGTTGCTGTTGTTTTTGATCTAGACCTGTGATTGCTGAGAAATCTTAAAATGAAAACTCCACCAATCAAGGCAGACTAGGTTAATCAGTTAATAAGCATTTGTTTAGCATGTATTGCATGCCATATGCTGTTGGACATTGAGGCAACAAATACCGAGAATGAAACAATCCTGACTCTCATGGAGCTTACATTCTCATGGGGGAAACAATAAGTACATGTGTAAATACACACAGAATGGCTACAAAAAGAGTAAATGTAGATAAATACAAAGTAGTTAAAGAAAGGAGAAGCCTAATAGCTGGGAGAATCAGAAAAGGCTTTATTGTTTGAATTCTAACCAAAAAAACAAACAAACAAACAAACAAACAAACAAACAAACAAGGGATTCTATGAGGCAGGAAGGAGGGAATGTACTTTAAAGATGTGGAAAGACCAGTATAAAGAAAAGGAAATGGGTGATGAGGTGTTCTGTATAAGGAAGAGAAGGCCTGTTTGGCTGATATAGAGTTTAGGAAGAGGCAGCTAGGGCCAGATTATGAGGGACTCTAAAAAGTAAACCAGGTTTAAATTTTATCCTGAAGGC
Source organism: Sminthopsis crassicaudata (assembly GCF_048593235.1). Classification (NCBI taxonomy): domain Eukaryota; kingdom Metazoa; phylum Chordata; class Mammalia; order Dasyuromorphia; family Dasyuridae; genus Sminthopsis; species Sminthopsis crassicaudata. The sequence continues at coordinate 204,526,111 of NC_133621.1, forward strand.
AATAAAGCAGCATTGGGATTTATTAACTAGGAGTGACATAGTCAGATTTGCATTCAAGAAAAATATACTTTGGCAACTATAAGAAGGACAGCACACAGCAGGAGACCAATTAGGAGGCTGTTGCAATAGCCTTGATGAGGGCACAACCAGAGAGGCTTGACATTAAAGGTGACATGTAAGATATTATGGAGGTCGTATCTCACTAATAACTGACAACTAAGATATGTGGGCTAACATGGAGTAGATAGTCAAGGATGATGCCCAAAGTATGATCCTGAAAGACCAGAACAGAAAAAGGGAAGCTTGAAAGACAAGAGTTTGAGAAGGACACTAAGTTTCATTTTGTTTGTATACAATGAGTCAGAGGTGTTTGTAGGCCAGCCAATTTGAAATGACTGATGATAGGTGATGGTAGGTGATGCTCCGGGAACAGGGGCATGGCATGATACAATGGAAAGAAAGCTATCTCTAGGGGCAGAGGACCTGGGTTCTAATCCTAGCTCTCTACCTGGGGAATTAGATAAATAGCTTTTAAGGTTTCATTCAGGTCAAAATCTATAGTTTTATGTTCCGTGGTCCTATGATGGTGAGGAGAAAGTCAGGGATAAGATAGCTGGACACAAATATGTAGATATATGGAGAGATATTAGATATAGGTAAATTAGATATATATGTTAAATATGGGAAATCATCTAAAATGGGATGATTATTAAATCAAAAGGAGTTATTAAAAGCACTAGAAGTATAGAAAAATAAAAGCAAGCTTAGGTCAAAGCCTTGGGACAGATCCCCAAATTAAAAATAAATATTCATGACAAGCCAACAAAAGAGACTAAGAAGGTATGAGAACTAGGATATCTGATAAAAATGCAAAGAGGAAAGAGTATCCAGGAAGAGAGGGTGGTCAACAATGACAAAAGTTGCTTAGTTCAAGAAAGATGAGGACCCAAAAAGATGACCAGATTTAGCAATTTAAAGAAATCATGCTTTGTACAGAGCGATTTCTGTCAAACAATGAGATCAGAAATCAAATTGTAAAGGGCAGATAAATGAGAGAGCAAACAAGAGGCAATAATTATAGAGTTTTTCCTTCTTGGAAACTGGCTGAGAAAGAAAGGATATCAGATAATAGCATGAATGGACAACAGAATAAAGTGAAGTTTTATAAAAATAGAGCCAATTTGGATATGTTTCAAGGAATTACAAAGGAAATCAGTAGACAGAGACAAAGGGATAGAGAAGGAAATAATTAAAGGCACAATCTTCTTAAGAAGATAGAAGAGGAGAAAATGAGGGATAATATCAAGAGATAAGATGAAGAGAAGTCAGAGCTCTTGGCAAATGGTCTCACTTTTCTCTGTTAAAAGTCCTTAGAAGAAAGAGGTAATGTGGGAAGATTGAGGAGAGAAAATAAAGTATCTTTTATTGGGCATGTGATAAAAAATTAAGAGAGCAATAAAAAATTTTTCTTATTGCAAGTTGGAGTTGGATAAGATAAATTTGTAATGTACCCAATCAACATATGTGTTACTTTCTAGCTTTTTTTTCAGTAATATCTAAGCAGCAGCAGAAGAAAGGAGCAGTAGGAGTAGTCTAGCATTGGGCTTAGAAAGGGTTTTGCTTTAGAGAACTACTTGCAGTTGCTGAAAGTTTAAGCAACTCACACTCCAAGTATGGGTCAGAGGCGAGTCTTGAAACAAAGTCTTCCTAGATAACTTTATCTAGTATGCCATATCTCTCACTCCTGCTAACTTGGGTTTTGAAATTTTGCTTGACACATCCACATAAAAACACTCAAGATCTTATTTCTTGTATATGAACTTTTTGTCTATTTGCAAATTTTTATAGTTTATAAATAAATTTTAAACTGTGCATATCCTTTGACCCAGCAACACCATTCCTAGGTCTGTAGCTCAAAGATATTAAAGAAAAAAAAAAAAAAACAGTCGTATATGTGTGAAAATATTTATAGCAATTCTTTAGTGATGGCAAAAAAACTGGAAATTGAAGATGTCCATAAATTGGAGAATGGCTAAACAAGTTGTAGCATGCAATTCTTATGGAACACTTGTATTATATGAAAGGATGAACAAGCTGCTTTGATGAACTTACATGAACTGATGCAAAGTGAAATGAGCAGAACCAGAACACTGTACACAGAAAGAGCAACATTATATAATGAACAAGTATGAATGACTTACTAGTTTTCATCAGCATAATGATCTAAGGAAATTTCAAAAGACTTATGATAAAAAAAATGCTTTTCATTACTAGAGAAAGAACTAATGGAATCTGAATGCAAATCAAAGCATACTTTTTGAATTTTCTCTTTTTGTCTGTCTTCTTTCACAACATGACTGACAGGGAAATGTTTTGCCCAACTGCCTCAATATGATCGATATCAAAGTACCTGCCTTCTCAAGAGAGGGAAGGGAATCTGGAACTCAAAAATTATTTTTTAAAAATGTTGAAATTTTTGTTTACATGTAATCGAGAAAAATAATTTTAAAAAATAACTTTTACATTAAAAACAGAGATAGTATGACTGATAACTTCATGAGCAATTCAACAATAAAATCTCTTGGTTAATTATCCATCCACTTCCAATCCCTTAAATGTTGAAATTATACGCATTTTTAAAAGTCAAACTCACATGCTAACTCTTCCATGAAGATTTTCATAAGACCTTCTAATTGCTAATCCTTCTACTTTCTGACCTCATATAACAATGTCTTTGTTATTTGTGGTATTTTTAAAATTCAGTTTAAAAATAGTTTCCAGATTGTGGATCACAACATAGCATTTTCATTCTTTTTGTTGTTGGTTACTTGCATTTTGTTCTTTCTCTTCCTTTTTTGATCTGATTTATCTTGTGCAGCAAGATTATTGTATAAATATGTATACATATATTGGATTTAACATATACTTTAACATGTTTAACATATATTGAATAACTTGCCATCTAGGAGAGGGGATGGGGAGAGAGGAAAATGTGGAAGACAAGGTTTTGTAAGGGTCAATATTGAAAAATTATCTATGCATGTTTTGAAAATAAACTTTAATTTAAAAAAATTCTTAAAAATATATAGTTTCCACAGTATTCTCAGTAACAGACTAATTTGATGAAAAGGTTCTTGTCTTATATATTTTCATTTCCCCTCATAGATGGTATAGTATCCTGCATCAAAGGTGATATCCTCTGTGAGAAAGCAGAATTGCAGTAGCACTAAGCAAACATGAGCAGTGGTAAATCCAGAGACATCTCCATCCCAAATGTTCTAACGGACTACTTAAGCCTTCTGACTGTCAATAATCAGTCACAATCGAACATACTGAGCCCTAACCCGCACATACTGTGATGTCATTGCTCCTCTTTGAAAACAAAGGTTAAACAGCAGCAACTAGTACAGTCTTCTACATGCAGTAGATACTTACACATTTGCAGAAATAAGCATGATTTTTCATATACATCAATACTTTGTAATACAGGAGAGACTCGCATTTATTGATAAAAATTCTGTTTCACATAATTTGCTTTTTTTTTTTTAAGTAACAATTTCTATTTACAAAACCATCTTACTTGTCTCTGCTTCCTTCCACATGTCCTCTTCTCTTCTGTGCATTTTTTAACAATGGCTCTCTTTGTTTTTACCTTTACTGCTAACCTTATCTCTCTTCTCCTGCCATCAAAAACACAAAGAGGAAAACAAAACCAGAAACAAACCCCTCATATAACAAATAAGCATAGTGGAACAAATCAAATCCACACAGTGGTCATGTTCAAAAATATTTGTCTCTTTCTGCACCTCAGTTAATCACCTCGCTATCAACAAGTGGGTAACGTTTCATCAACACACCTCTGAAAATGAGGACAATCATTGTATTGATCAGTTTTTAAATCTTTCAAAGTTATTTTTCTTTGCAAAACTGTTTTTACATTGTTCTTGTTCTCACTTCATTTTATGCTATTCTATATTCTCTGAATAATCTCAGAATATCTTATAGTGCAATATTTCATTCATTACAACTGGTTTATATAATAGTAACTCCATTACACTATTTTAAATTCTAGGTGTTTCCCTCTATTCCCTACATCAGGATTATAAAATTTGTTTTACTTGCAATTCCCTCCCCAATGTTCTTTCCCTTAACCCCGTTTTCCCATTTCGTTTCTTGGTTGATGTATTTCTGCACATCTAGTCTGGGCATATGTGCTTTTGTGCATACATGTTCCTGGTTTGTGCTCATCTATTGAACTTTTGTCCATTTCTATCCGCTCTAATTACATTCTATACTATGTTCTTCCTTTTATCCTCTTCTTTTGTCCTCTTTAAAACCTTAGAGTAAAACCAATCTCTATCTTTCCTCTTTAACTTTGCAGATATTAAGGTCCTGAAGGGACACACTTTTTTTCCTCCTTATTAGGATACTAATAGTCTATAATCATAACTCTTTCCAACAGTAATTACTGTTAGTTTTCTCTGGATGCTTGTGTTTGTACTTCAGTGTAATTAGTCAACTCTGGTCTTTTCACCAGAAATGTTTGAAAGTCCTGAATAGTTATGATATATGCAAACAATGAAATATTGTTGTCCTATAAAAAATGATGAACAGGCTGATTTTAGAAAGGCCTGGAAAAAATTTACATGAATGGATGCTGAGCGAAACAAGCAGATCCAGGAATACATTGTACACAATAACAAGAATGCATGATCAGATATGACAGACTTGATTCTTCTCAGTGGTTCAATGATCCATGGCAATCCCAATAAACTTTGGATGGAAAACATTATCCACATCCAGAAAGAGAACTACAGAGACAATGTAAATCAACACATGCTTTATTTATTTATTTTCTTTCTTTTTTTTCTTTTTTTGAGGCTGGGGTTAAGTGACTTGCCCAGGGTCACACAACTAGGAAGTGTTAAGTGAGATCAGATTTGAACTCAGATTCTCCAGATTTCAGGGCTGGTGCTGTATCAACCGCACCACCTACTGCCCCAGGTTTTTTCCTTTTGTTCTGATTTTTTCCCCCCAATATGATTCATAAATGTTTAATGTACATGTATAACTTTAAAAGATGTTTTTACATATAACTGGGGAAAATAAATAAAATGTATACTTACCTTTGAAAGATGTTATTTTTGATTCTTCTACCTGTAGGAATATTGTTTTCTGAGATCTCTTATGTGGTAAAAGTCACCAGGTCTTTTGTGATCCTAACTTTAAGTCCCTACTAATTCTTTCTGAATATCTGCACTATTATTTCTTTAGCACAGTAAACTCTGGAATGTCATCTGAAATGACATTCTAGAGACTATTCCTTTTGATTTTCTTTCAGGAAGTGACAGGTGGATTCCTCCCCACCCCTGCCCTGGCCTGAGCAGTTTTAACATTTCTCAAAATGTAGTATCTCAGCCTCTTTCCTCTCTGCCCCTCCCCATTTTCAAATTCTGGTCTTCCTTTAAGTCTGAAATTACTTTTCAACTTGTTTTTCAGGTCAATTTTTAAAAATCTATTTACATTTTATTCAAGTTTTTGGTTTTATTTAAATAATTTTTGCTACCTTATGGAATTATTGGTTTCTTTTTGGTCTACATTAATGAGAATCCATTTCTTGATTAAGATTTGCTACTTTTCTCTTCTTAGTATTTATTTTCCTTCTAATTCTATCCTCTAGGATTTTAAAAAAAAATCTCATTTTACTTCTTCTAGGTATTGTTTCCTTGTAGAAAATACATCTTTTTTCTTCCTCTTTGAGGTTGTTTGCCATAACATTTTCTCCTTTTGGAGCAATATTTAGATTTAAAGGGGAAAAGTGTTTTCTTTAACTCAATCTTATGTCCAGCTTTAATTTTTGAATTGGAATCTTATGGCAGGGCCAGACTCTCTCTACTCCTTGCTATATTTTTTGGGTGGGATAACCTGCTTACTTTTTTCTTAGGGGTGTTTGTACTGACCTCTACCTTCTGTATTACTGATCCTCTTTGATCTTTGTGTCGAGATCTAAGTAGTTTGAGCGCTGTGGCATTCTTCTGCTTTGTAAAGGTGGTATCTTCCTGCTAACCCCCAGACTTCTAAAGTCCCCATGTTAAGGCTTTCTCAGTGAAGAAAGCCTGTTAAGGGTTTCCCAATGATACCTTCTTTGCTGAAGGGTCTTATTCTATTTTTGCCCATGGGTTTCTGGCTTACTTTGTGCAGTTCTAGGGCAGAAGTCACTGTAGTTTCTCACTGGGTTTCTTGAACATTATGTAGCTTTGTGCAAATTTCAGAATTTTGCTGGGATAAGTGGGAGCTAGATGATAAGCCTCCCATTTAGGCTGCTGACTTGGCAGGAATGCTCCTGACCTCACTTTCTACTTCCCCTTCCTTTAAGCCTGTCTTCATGCTATTTCCTCCTCTTGGAATACTCTGATTTATGCATTTCTATCATCAAATTCTTACTTTTTCAGGCCCAGATGAAATGCTGTGAATTGTTATTAGTTTTTCCTTGGTTTCCTTGAGCAAATGCAATCTCTCCCATTACTGAACCCAATAAAATATGCCTTCCTTATGGCACCCAATATATTCCCCTTCTATTTATAGGTGTAATCATCCCTACTTAACTATAAACTTCCTGAAGGCAGAAGTGAACTATGCTATCTTTGCAACTCCCTAACACCTAGTGCAAAGTTTGTATTGTTGAATGGAGCTTCACATATGTATGAGTCAAATCCCAAGGAGTGAGAAAGATTTAAAATAAAAGAATTTTGAGAAATATATGAAGCATTAATCAGTAAGAAAGAATGCTAGTTTTGAAGTGTGAGGACATGGGTTCAAAACTCTGCTCCTGTCATTCACTACTTGTTTGGTCTTTGATGATTTATGATTAATCATTCAATAAATATTACACACCTACTGGATCTCAATTTCCTCATCTGTAACATTGGATCCGATAACTTCTAGTCTTTTCCTTCTAGACTAGAATGCATGAAGGATTGTCAAACTCGGACAGCTGAACACTTATTCTCACATTTTTAATAATACTTCTTTTGTAGGTGAGTTGTTATCTTGGAATAATTACATTTAGAGACAATTTTGAGAGTCAAAAGACAAAATGCAGAGATAGAAAGGAATTAAGATAATGCATGAGGGCCCAGAGAAGCACCTTGTCTAAGATCACAGGAATTCTTCTCAACAAGGTGAGTTTCAAACTCTGGTTTTCTGACTTCAAATGCAGTACTCTTTCTATAATTCTGAGCTGCTCCTCTTCTCTTGATAGATTAAGAAAACTGTCTTAAAAATAAGAGTTGGTCTAGATAACCTGATATTCCTTCTCTCTCTTACATCCTATGATTTGAGTTGCACCTCATTTTAGACCCCAAATTGTATTATTCAGCTTCACTTGTTACCAAATTATTTTTGCTTGTTTAGAGAAAATAAAATATTTGTGGAATCTATTCTAGGTATGGAAAATTTGTGAGGTGGGAGATAGCAAAATGAGAATAAGGACTGAATGGAATACAGGCTAGATAAATAGAAGTAGGAAGAAATAAGTCTATCATGGTGGCGTAAGGTCAAAATTTTAAGGATCTCAGGTGCCATGAGGGAGAGTCATAATTTTTTTTTTTTTTTTTGGTAAGTAATGAGGGGGTCAATGAGAATGAGACATCTCAGTGACAGTTCATTCTAGAAAAAAATATTTCATTTTATTCAAGTGTTAGTGACTGTTTTAAAACAAAATTTTCAATTCTATCAATATCTTCAAAAGGACAGAAGCACCTTCCAAAAATTTCTTTACATAAAACCTGTTCTAGTCTATTTCAACTTTGTTTCCAATTTGGTCAATTCAGCCATGTCTTATTCTTCATGATCCCATTTAGAGTTTTCTTGGCAAAGATCTTAGTGTTTTACCATTTCTTTCTCTAGATCACTTTACAGATGAGGAAAATGGGGCAATCCACTTAAATTTGCCCAGAGTCACACCAGTAGGAAGTATCTGAAGCCATATATGAACTAAGGAAGATGACCTCCTGATTTCAGGCCTGCCATTCTATCTACTGAACTATCTTGCTGTCTCTATTTCAAGTCCATAAAATTTTAACAGCCTAGAGAATGAACAGAGAACTGGCCTCAAAGACAGGAAGACCTAGGTTCAAATTCTACTTTCATCATATTTTGACTGCAAGATTCTGGGCAAGTCTCCTAACTTTTAAGTCCCCCAGGAAACTATCTAAACTTATGAATTGCACAGACAATAATCTATACCGGTAGAAGTTCCCCAGCCTACAACAAATCACTGTTCCCATTTCCCAAGATTAAAAAAAAAAAAAAGAAAAAAAACTTTTATAAAAATAAAATCAAAAGGCTAAGAATAGGGGAAGGGAAAATTTTTGCATAAAATATTTTTAATAAAAGTCTGACATCCAAGGTTAATACAAAGGATACATGTTTATTGACTTACTTTCCCTGATAATTTTATTTTTAATTTAAATGGAATAGAAAAATTTAAAAATATAGGGCTCAGATTTCCGAGTTATGTGATCTCGGACTTAGAAGTAAAGTAAGAGTTCACATATGGTGATAAATCAGGTAGTTTTGTATTACTAATATTACATTATCATTCTTTCTCCCTGCTGAACCTTTATTAGCCCAAAACAACTTGTCCTAAACAGGCAGCAGAAGCAACAATTGTTTGTATGATCTTAAAAATTAACTCAGTATCAGTTTGCTCAAGATATATTGACGGGGTCCACACCAGAAAGCAGAGAAATTTCAGCCCATGAAAACATGTTCAATTATTTCAATCATATCTAATTCTTCATGACTCCATTTGGGAGTTTTTTGGCCAAAATTCCTGGAGTGACTTGCCATTTCAGAGGAAACTGAGATAAACAAGATTAAGTCACTTCCCAAGGGTCACACAGCTAGGTAGTGCTGAGGCTGGATTTGCATTCAGAAAGATGAATGTTCCTGCCTCCAAGGGTCAATACTCTACCCACTATACCACATAGCTGCTAGCTAATTGGGAAATTCCTTCTACCAATGTAGATCAGCAATTCATCTGTAACTTGAGAGCTTTATTATAGTTGTCTGAGGATAATTTAAGTAACATCTCTGGCTACACAGCTACTGTGTCAGAGATTAAGATTGGACTCATCTTCCTAACTCCAAGGCCATATCCTAGCCACATTGGTTCACCAGTGGTTCCCAGACTTGTATCATAAATTTCTTTGACAGTTTGGTGAAGCTTATGTACAACTCTAAAAAAACAATGCTTTTAAAAGCAAATACCTATGTTTGAAAAAGAAACCAACTGTATTAAGTTATCAAAATATTAAAACAATTCACAGATCCACAAAAGGTTCAGTCACTTGCCCAGGGTCATACAGCTATGTAGTACCGAGGCTGGGTTTGAACTCAGAATTGAGTTCAATCTATTGCTACTCACATTCTTAGCACACAGTAAACTCTATGTAAATATTAACTATTATTATAATTGGAATTTTGAGGTTGATTTAATTCTACAAACACTTCCATGAACTTAAATGGCTTCCTAACAGAACCCCCTATCTTAAAGCTGGCATGGTTTTCCAGCTTAACATTCAACTTCCTGCTTCCTATGTCAGTTATTCCTCAACTAATCTAACATGGTATATCTGCATCAAAGGCTCTACTAGCAAAGCAGGACTGCAGCAGCTGAAAAGAAATTCACAAATTTACTCCACATTGGACAAACATAGACTATTTATGCTTGACCTGTGGCTTCAGACCTCTGAGCATGCATTGGTTTGATTAGTCACAGTGCAACAAACTGTGCCTTGACCCCGACATAGTAATGGTCTTTTTTTTTTTTTTTTTGGTCCTCTTTAAAAATGAAGGACAATTAGGATTACCCTTCCAGCCTCACTAAAATCAGTACCTTACATTCCAACATGCTCCATTGAGCATTTACCAGGGAGTAAGATTGGAGTTCAAATCCTGCCACAGATGCTTACCAGCTGCATGCGCCTGTGCCAATCACTTAACCTCTATCTACCTCCATTTCTTCATTTGTAACAGGATTGTTGTAAAGAATTAACAAGATGATAATCTTTGTAAAAAGTGCATAGCCCAGTGCCTGGTCCGTAATAGATGCTAGGTGAAATGCTTACTTCCTTCCTCTCCTCCCTGCCCATTTACTCCTACAGTAGCACTTTAGAACAAACTCCGCCATCTCCAGTCTTCCTTTCTCTTCCTCAAACCTATCCTTCCAAGGCTCTTCCATGAGGACTCTTCTTGAGCCACAACCCACACCACCTGCAGAGTTCGTGAGATGATCATACAGCACACCTTGCTCAGTCCAAGTTCACGCAGATGGCATGTATGAACCACTCTACCACAATGAATTCCTATTGTCACAATTCCCATCCTACTGCTGAGTCACCTACACAGAAGTCATAGAATCAGGTCAGAGGCTAGATGGATATCATAACAGGAATTCCCTTCAGAGGGTGGGCCTCCCTGAGGCAATTAAGTAGTGCTGAAAGCTGAACTTAGGAGCTAGAAAAACCAGAGTTCAAATCCCACCAAATACATTTATTAGCTATGTGACTCTGGATAAGGCACTTTAAGATCCCAGTATGTTTTCTCATCCATAAAACAAGGACAATAAGAGAACTCAGGGAATAATTATTAAGACATTAACACTGGCAGTGTCTTGCAAAACTTCTACATAAATGTTTGACCTTATAGAATTCGCTAAGGATCTGCCATTGGCTCAGTATTATTTCATTTTTATTAATGCCAAGGATGAAGATATAGAGGGCACTGTCACCAAAGAAATATTTAGTAAGATCTAATTTGCCTATGAGGGGGGAAAAGCTAATGGGAGTATAGAAGGAGAAATAGTGTCTAGAATAGTGGAGGACAATCCCTAACTAAGGTCTCTCACCAGTGTACAGCATCCCAGGTCAATAGCTTATCATTCCTATATATTGTAGTGACCCAGAAAACCCTTCTAAAATCCTTTATCTACCATTGGCAGCAGAGACACTAGGGCATAAAGTTATCATTATTAACACTTCCAGCTTCTTGCTAAGGAACCCTTAGTGTTTTCCAGACTTCATAATCCTTAGCAACACTTTGTAGGTTTGCTAATATAATTTTTTTTCATGTCAACCAGCAAGGTATGATAGTAGCTCCCATTTGAAAATGTTTCTCTTCCAATATTTTGTCCTTTCCAGTTCTTTTCAATGATCATAATGATTCCTCTACTTTTTTTTTCTGTGGATTTTCACCATGACCTGAAGTCCTTCAAGCTTTCCTTGACTCCTAGTATACTAGCTCTGTCTTCCTTTCTGGTAAAGGTGCTGAGTAGAGCACAATTTCAGTTCATTACTTCACTAAAAAATTGCTTACATCCTTTGGCTATCTATGAAACCATGCATTTATCAGAGACTTTAATTGTACTGGATTTATTCATGCAATTGATTTTAAATAATCAAAATTATGTTGAACATAATTTGTGTTCTCCTGTATCCCTTGTTCACAAATTTTTCTTTCAAAGGATCTGAATGGTATCCCTTTCCCTATCTAATTTCTAAATGCTGCAACTTTGTTTAGTTTGCTAGACTCACTTCCTGCTAAATTGCTTTGCAGTTTTCTCACCTGGTCTTGTCAAAGAAGTACTTTCCTCATGTGGTTTCTGCTCTGGAGTTCATCAAACAATGCCATTCTTATTTTGCTTTTGGTCCTTGCTTATTTAACCAGTCCCACTGATAGACTTTTCAATCAGTTGCAGTTTTAATGAATATTATAACAATTATTAAGAGATGTGATAATGTAATTAAATCAGTCAATATTTTCATTGGCATGATCTAACTATGAAAAACGAATGTCTCTCCAAATCATTTAGCTTTATTTCTGTAAAGATTTTTGTTGGTATATTTATATAAGTTCTGAACATACTTTACTAGGTTCTCTCAAATATATCATACATTTTGTTGTTTCTAAAATACTATTTTGTAGTATTCCAAAATAGCAACAAAAAATTAGAAACAAATAGGCATGCATCTACTGGAAAAGGCTGAAAATATTAGGATATTTCAGTATAACAGAATATCATCAAACATAAGAAATCACAAATGAGAAATATGAAAAATCTTATGGGAAGTGATGAAATAAGGGAAATAAAAACCAAGAGGAAATGCACCATGAAAATAACGGAAATAAAAATACTACCAAAAGGTGGCTTAGTTCATATTAAACAATTGATTTTGTTTCCAGAGAACAGCTTATAGAAATATATTTCCCTCTTCCAAGAACAGAAGCAAAGTAATGAATAATGAAAATTGTGTAATAAGTAAAACATGATTAATAAATAAAGTCAATTTTGCTTAAACATTTTTGCTATGTGAGTTTTATGTGCATTTGGGGGAGGGAGAAGAGTGATTTTTATTGCTTAATTGTTTTCAATCAAGTTTAACTCTTCATAATCCCATCTGGGTTTTTCTTGGTAAAGATAATGGAGTGGTTTGGATTTTCTTCTCTAGCTCAATTTACAGATGAGCACACTGAGGCAAACAGTGTTTAGTGATTTGCCCGGAGTAATAGTTACTGTCAGAGGCCAAATTTAAACCTTGAGTCTTCCTGACTCCAGAGCTCGTGTTGTATTCACTGTTCTATCTAGCAACCAGCGTACTGATGGTAATGACCAAAAAGAAGTACTGATGGAAAAAAATGTCTTTAATACATACAGCAGCATTACTTTAGAATGGGACACAGATTAAATAGGGCAGTGTTGAAATTGTGTCAAATTCAATATATTCTTTAATAAAACTCAAGCTATATGAAATGTTTATGTTGGTTAACATTTGTCAAATGCTTAATAAAAAAGTTGTTTGCTTTTTTTTTTTTTTTTTAGCATATGTATCCCCTCCTAAGTATTTTTTGTTCACATTTATTTAATCTAGATCAGGGGTTCTCAAACTACGACGGGAGGGCCAGATACCTGCTGAGGACATTTATGGGGCTGGGAGGCTTATGGCAAATGGACTGAGGGGTGGAGACAGAGTGTGAACTTTTGTTTTTACTATAGTCGGGCCCTCCCACAGTCTGAGGGACAGTGAACTGGCCCCATATTTAAAAAGTTTGAGGACCACTCTAGGTAATTTCTTAATTTGCACATCTCTTTTCCTAGATATATATGTAATTGCAGTCTAAGGTACTCATCCAGTATTAGTCTTATCTCCGACATGTACTTGTATAATGCATGGCAAGTCACTTAATCTTCCCTCTAGAAATTCTTTTAAATGTTAAGTTGCAGAACAGATGTCAACTTGTAGTATGAGAAATTTCCTTATTCAGGAGTTTCCTGTATTAGAGAAAAATATAGGCCTATTCCCCATCCTTTCATTTTTGTGGCCTATGATGATTGGAATGCAAGCAAATTCCTTTGCTTGAGGAGTTAGTGATCAGAAAATAGGGAATGTGAAAGCTGTGTAGAGACTGAACTCTTACTCTAGTTTTAAGGAGGGCAATGCATCAGAAAGCAGATCTACTTGTTTAACCACTTCTAAGACATGTGTTTCACCACTTTTAGGGGCTATGTTGATTAGCTATGTTTCCTACTCTGGTATTTCTAATCTGCAGGATTTTCATTTTGTTTTGCTTATCTTCAAAGTTTTAGTAACCCTCATCACTTTCTCCTCCAATCTATTCCAGTCATTAAGTGCTGCTAGAGAAATCAAGAATTATTTATTGCTGATTTCACAGCAAATCTATATTAGACCTCACCTGGGTAGTGATGGGGTCAGAACAGTATCTAGGCAGCAGAGTGAAAAGATGGAGTGAATAAACTGAAGTTAGTTGATAAGTAGATTTGATAAGTAGAGTAATCATTAGATTAATGAGAGCTAATGAGAAGAGCAAGCTAAATGACATATAGCCAAAGCAAAGGAAAATGATGTTCTTAATATTACTGCAGAGGAAGAGGGAAGTAGGAAAAAAAAAGTCTCACTGTTGCAAGAAAATTACTTAAGCTTCTATTAATGCCCTATCCTATTTTGCCCTCCCCCATTTGCTGTTTAAAAGCATTCTTCATACAAGCAACTTTTCCCCACACATACCCATTTTATATGACCAATTATTCATTTGTGAGATTGAAACTACTTACCCCACCCCACAAAATCTGTTTTCTTTCTCTTTCCCTCTAGCTTCAAAGGAAAGATTTCGTACTCATAGGCAAATCTAAACTAACCCTTCCAATTGTGCCCTATTAACTTTCTTCCACTACATTTAGGATCTTGTTCCATCATCTTTAATATCTCTTAATTGACATTCTCCCTTTATTAACGTTCAGATTCACCTTTAACCCTCCCCTCAATCCTACTTTCTGAAGTTATCTTTCTCTTCTTTCCCCCATCATTATCAAATCATACTCTAAATTCATCACATTCCCGAAACTTTCTTTGCAGGTAATCAGTGACATATCTAATAGCCTTTCCCAGAAGATACCAAAACTGTATTTATGATCGTCTGCTAAACAAGCCTCCTGATTTTATTGGTTACTGTTTATACCCTGGCTGAAACTTTAAGTTATCTTTAACTCTTCTACTTCCTTTCTGTTGGATCTGTCAAGTCATTTGAATCAAAATCTTTATTTTCTTTTTTACCCTCCTCTTCCTCTTCTCTAAATTTAAAAGCATCACTTACCCTTGCTTGGATTTCATGTCATTTTGCTTGCTCATCAACTCCCATAATTATCTTAATATGCTTACATAACCTAATGTCTCCTCGTTTTAATTTTAATTATCTTTCCAGTTACCTAATATCTCTTCTCAAAAATTTAAATGAATTACAGCAAGTTGAGCAGGATTTCAGATATTGAGTCAGAATTTTCAAGAAAAAGATGGTTGTCTTATGGTATTTTGGATCTACTTGTTGTGTTACTTGGTGAAGTCACTTTGCTGGAGTCTGTTTCTTAATTTGTAACTCAAGGGAGTCCTATCAGATGAACTTTAAAGTCCCATACAAAGCTATGATCCTGATTCTGCAATTGATCACTTTCCTAGAAAAATGCTTCCACCTCAATGTTCATGTGGAAATTTTCAGTAACATAAGCTGTATCATCAACTGAAAGGCATATCCAATGTTTGCATTTAAAGGTTCAAATCTTATTTTAATTCTAATGACCAGGAATCATGGTCCTGAAGAACTGGGGAAAAAAAAAAAATGCATTTTCCTTCCTTCTTAAGAGAAATTGGTGGAAGGAAAGTGCATTAAATATTCCACTATCAAATTAGTCTTTGCTAATCTTTATCTTTAATCTTCATCTAACTATCTTTGTTAGCTTCTGCCTTTCTTATCCTTTATATTTTAAAATGAAGGCGCTATAAATAATGTTAGGTTATCTTTGATTATTATACAGCATTCAAAACTAGAATTCTTTGCTTGACTTACAGATACTTATCAATTTCACATATCAGAGTACCTATAACCGTGGAATAAAGCATGATACAATAGAAAGCATACTGGCTCTCCATCATTGGCCTGCATCCAGAAAAGTTCACTTCTAGCACTTGCAGCATGGGGACTGCATGAACCACAACTTCACTACCTCTTACTCTAGGTTTTTCATTTTCAAAATTAAAGAGTTTGCACTGGTCTCCAAGATGTTCTAAATAGCTAGATGGAGGTCCCTATATCACAAGAATTTTTGAATTTTCTATGCTTATTGATTTCCTTTCATTATTCACAATCTGTTGTAAACCTTTTTCTTCTACCTCCCATCTTACTGAAAATAATTGGGTTAATCTCTCTAATGGAAAGACATTTCTCACTCTACATTAAAACAGAATAAGTAGCCATTTTCTTTAACAGATTATGGAAGAGGTGTTTATGAATATTAGTCCTGTATCCTTGTTCTCATTTTCTCCACCTCTTCTAGTAGTCCTTCTTTTATATAACTTTCATTTTGGGACCATTGGATCTTTCCCAATTAACTTGCTCATACCACAATAATCCCCAAGTAATTTCTTTTTTTTTCATCATATTCTTTTAATTATCCACATTTAATGCTTCTATGGTCTTCTCCAATCTGGCTTCTGACCCATCACTCTACCAAAATGAGATCTAAGATATTACCAATAATCTTTTAGTTGCCAAATCAAGAAGACTTTTAGGCCTCATTTCCCCTTAAAATCTCTGCAATAATTTAAATCCTATCATCATATTCTGTCCTTCCCAGGCTTTAAGCACACATTTTTCAAAATTATCTTACCTTTTCAATGGCTCCTCTGCTTATCTTCTTTTTGATCCCTTAATTAGGAGCATTCTTCAAGGGATGGTTCTCTCCCTAGGAAATCTCAATTTAAATTCAAGGAACTGATTGTCCCCTCAACCCTAAATCAATATGGTTCATTTTGACCAATCCATTTCAAGTAATACTCCCAAAGCCTATTGTTAATCTCTTTTTGGATGTCTCACTACCTACAACAAAATACTGCTGCATTGTAGAATCTTTTCTTGTATATGAACTCTTTGGGATATGTTTACAGAGACATCCCTGAGTCCAAAATGAGTCCCAGGTTAGTAAGGGCATATTGCCAAACTGTGTTCAAGAATGATTCAACTAATATTTCCACCAGTGGAATGTTAAGGGCACACTCTTTGAAATTGCCATTATCTACAATTGACCCATGCTCTTTTTCATGGACTCTGTGAAATTCCCTTATCTGATTACAATCTGCCATTCTATAACTCCTTAGCCCTTCCAATGCCCCTTCTCTTTTACACTACACTCACCTTAATTCCTTGGTGAACCAGTTCACTCTACACTGTCCTTAAGTTCCCTATCCAAGACTGTATTACCAATCCTGCCCTGCCAGATCTCCATTGGTACTCTCACCATCTGCTGCTTTCGTTCCTACCCTTGTGCCCTCAAATGAAGCTGGAGAAAAATCCTGTGTGCTGAATGTCCACTAAAATTTGTTACATAACCAAAACCAGGTCATTATTGCTACAAGTAAATAATTTTACATCCATGATATTAACACTACAGCAACTCTTCTAAATCTTTAAAGCTCCCATGTTTTTTTCTTCCCCAGTCTCTACTCACCGAGCATAGTATCTTCATCCCTACTTTGCTCATAACGAAGATATGCCTTCTGCCACTCTCCTTGCCAAATGATTCCAATTCCATTCTGTTTTCTCCAGCAAATTGCCCTTTCATCAATATTCTTGTACATCCCCATAACAAAGTCAACTATGTTCCCCACACATACACAAACTGCACCCTTATCTCTGCCCCTATTCCATCATCTCTGGCAGCTTCCTTTCACTTCAAATATAAAATTATACTTAGCTATCCAAATCCTTTGCAGTATTCTTTCACCTTACTCACCTCCCCCTACCCTGTAATCTAATAATATACTAGATTATTTTTCCCAACTAGGTTATTTTTACTATTTCCCATCTCTCCCTCATCTCAGTTGACAAATATCCTACAAGTGTCCTTTTACAATTATATCTTTCCCAATTTTTTCAATGTTAATGCTTTTGAATACCTCCAATTTATCTAGCATATTATTTGCAACCATTTAATGTCTTAACTGTGACCTTCTAAGGAATAGGGACTGTCTTTGCCTTTCCTTTATATCCTGTGCTTTAGCATAATACCTGACATAAAATAAGCACTTAATGGGTTTTTTTTTTTATACTGCTTTTCTTCTCACAGGCCTCAAAATTGATATCCTCCCTTTTCTGTCATAGTGGCCAATTTGATGGATGTGAAGTGGAATTTCATCATTGCTTTAATCTGCAGTTCTAAGTTGCATAGGGCAAGAACTTTGGAGAAGTATACTTGAAATAAAATGTTAATTCAGTAGAATTGATAAGATAATGGTTCTCTACTTTATATATATATATATATATATATATATATATATATATATATATATATATATATATATATATATATATATATATATATATATATATACACACACACACATACACATACTGAGTACTTAGTATGGTGATGTAAGTTCACACAATCAGTATGCTGTAATTACAATAAGGTATATAAGGGCTAAGGAGGACCAGAAGATAGACATTCTATCTTTGACCAGGCTCTTGGTGTCTGTCCTTAGTCCTGCACTAAGATCAAGGCTGATCCTGAGGTCCTCCAGAAAGCCAGCCCAAACACTATACTACGTGACTTGTGTGTGTGTGTATGTGTGTATATATGAGATCTTATCAGAGCTTGATGCAAGGGTTTCCCCCCCCAAGACTAATTTTTTCAGTTTTCTATAATCAAAATGTCACTTCTATCTAGAGATTAAGAACTATCTATTGTGAATCGTCTCTTCTGTAATTATATTATCTTTTAAACCTAGATCACATATCTAAACCTATGTTGTTACATGGTGCAAGATGTTGGTCAATCTGATTGTTTTCTATTTTCCCCAATAGTTTTTGCCCAATACTTGTGTATATTTGAGTTTATTAAATACTATGTTTGATAGCTTTTGGATCTTGTTTAACTAAATATTTTACTGATATTTTTCTGGTTTCACCAATACCAAACAGTTTTGAGGATCAATTATGTTGGTAGGTGGTTCTTTCTTAACTATGATGAACTCTGTTGTTACTTTGTCTGGTTCCATAAATTATTACTTAGAAAATCTAGCTTAGTTCCTCAATAAGCTTGCAAAACCATTTAAAAGTAGTACTGTTCATCATGTTGTAATAATTACATTATCACAAGTCAACCATGAACAATTTTTGTTACTTTTAAAGTTATATTTATAATCCCTGTGTCTTAATAGCTGTAGTAGACATTTTATACATGATTATAAATGTGTTTCCCCCCCCCCCCCATCACTTCCTGCTGACTGCTGGGGAAAGAAGAGTGTTATTTTATATTGTTTACCGAATTTAATGTATTGAATAATCTTTTGCTTCTATTTCTCTCAAACCTAATTGCAAAAAAGTCATTTTCCCCCTTTGCCTATTTTGATTACTGCTTTCTAAATACTTCTAGAACTATAATAAATTGATTTAAAGTGATTATCTCTAATCTTTTTCAAAGTTTCTAATAATTTCAGCAGATACTATAAAATTAATTGCAGATGCTAACCTAATCTAATCTCCCTATTCTCTTTTAGACAGTTTACTATATTATGGAAAGGAAGTGAGGATTAGACTGTTTCAATCCTTTTCCCAAATCTATTGGTATCTTCTTTCTGCTTGTTTATAATTTTCCTAACATTAAAACATTCCTGGAGAAAAAACATTTAAAAGAATGAAAAATATTAAATTGGTTAATAGATCCTGCTCACTCAACAATCTAAAACCATAAAGATTCTAAACTTGATCTTCTAACTTCAATTGTCCCCATATATATCATTTACCATTTTTGTAATCTTATCTTTGATCCTTGTCTATCCTACATCTCACTCAAATTTCTTCCAGTCTAATCTCACCACTTAAATGCATCATTGCAAAATGCTAATCAATCTACCTCTTACTCCTTTATTAAAAATTAACTTTTTAAGCACTCCCATAACAATAAAACCCCATGTATATATCATATCACAGCTTTATTCAAAAGTTCTGTTTTCTCCTAAGCCAAAGTCACTCCTTTGCCACCCAACAATCTGAAGCAGTCTAATACTCAGGCTACTCCTGAACCACACTGCATTATTGTCCTTGAATACTTCCCTCTCTACTCATCTTCTGTATGCACTTTTTATAACATTCTTTCACTTCTCTCATAACCGAAGTAATCTTTCCACATTATTTGTACTTACTATGTAACAATTACTTTGCTAATCCTGTTAGGCTAAATTCCAATCTGTTATCAAGTTATCTCATATAGGCTGAACTGAATTGGACCTATAAAGTACACAATGAAAACTTGTGATCCCAACTAGGAGGAAAGCTGAGATAGGCAATTCTCAATATGGAAATTCCACACTAAGAGAATCCTCATGAAGTTCAACATCAATACGGTGAGCTCTAAGGAGGTAGGCCTTAATTGCCTCTCTAGAGTGGCAAACTAGCCCTGGTCAGAAACAAAATAGCATAACGCTCTCAAGAAAATTACTATTAGGATCAGGCCTATGGATATCTTTTATATTTCCAGATTTGATAAAATGTAGAGACTCAGGTTTAAAGGTCACTGATTTGGCAGTTCAACAGCAAAAAGTGAAGATGTCCAGATATTCTAGAAAGAGAGTCAAGTCTAAATAAGGGATGTAAAATCCATTTCTTGCCATGTAAACATAATTTATTGTCTTATTTTTATGGAAGCAAAAAGATTTTATATTAAATGTCCCCCTGTTCAAAAAGCCAGTTTTAAAAATTAACTATTAGTGGCCATAGCTCCAATCATATCAGGGATAAGAAAAATCCCCTTTTGGGAAGCCCTTCTGTATTCTGATAACTCAGAGAACAGGAGAGGGGCCAGGAATCAATTAAACATGCAGACAACTTTTTGCTTAATAACAAAATGCTAACCAGTATGATTTGCTAACAACTGCTGGTCTATAGACCTTAAGTTGTAAAAACATCCTACTTACATTTTAGTACAAAAAAAATCTCCTTTTGAAAAGTGAGGCATAAACAACTGAAAGAATTTAAGTTTATTCGAGAAGGCTTAAACAAAGGAAAAAAATCCAATTATGAAAAAACAAGTATTAATGCCATTATGTACAAACTAGCCAATTATATACAAAGTATCAGAAATCATCCAGTAGAGGGGAAAACATAATATAGCTAAATTGCTTATCTTGTTTCTTTCCATGATTACAAAACCATTTCCAATGTTTAAATCAATTTTTTAAACCCAGTTTTAGTTATTGTGGAATTTAGGTTTTAAAGAAATGTTTTTGTAATAATCACTACCTATGGCAGAGGCTACCAGAGTGAAAACATATAGAAGAGATATAAGTTCACCTCACAATGACTTTTTAAGGTTTAAAAACTCCAAATTTCCTCAAGTAACAAAAGTTGAATTGCTCCTAAAAATAAGTACTATATTGAGTAACAATCACAGAAGTTAAAGGACCTTGAATCTGAAGATCCAGAGAGAGAGACCTGCTTTTAAATTACCTTTTTCATATTTTGGATTGTCCAAAGTTACACAAGTGATAAGAAGATTTTTTTCACCTTTGGCCTCTGACCACCAAATCCATTGTTTTCCCCTCACTGCCTCCTAACACTCTCCTAACAGTACTTTCATCATTTAAATATCACAATAAAACCTTAACAAGACCTATTAAGAATCCTTAATTATCAAATTTCTTTTCTTAAACAAACAAAAAAACCCACACTATTAGGGATTGATTTTTAAAAAAAGACTACTTTTACAGGAGTTTCTGTACAAATTCAATCCAACATCCTACTGACAGATATCTTATTGTCTTAAAAGATAGGCTCAAATATACTTACTAAAGAACCACATAATGAACATCTAATGTTTTCAAAATAAAGAGAGAAAAATTAAAGGTTACCTGGCTAATCTAGACCTTTTGCTACTGCTACTGTAGCATCTTGATGCTGTTTTTAAATATTTCTAAAAATACTGTTATAATGGTTTTATAATCCATTGAAACGCATACATTTAGCTCTCCTCTTCAAATTTTCTCCCATCTATGGATATGCACCTAAAGTTAACAAGTAACTTTACTAATTCCTTTCAAAAACTCATAATCACTGGATTTCTCACTTGAACAAAAAGCACAATGGTGCACCTGACTTACAGTTATATAGATTCTAGTTGTACTGATGAGTCTAATATAAAAACAGAAGTACTATATAAAAATATAATCCTAATTTAAATATTCTCTCAAAATAACTTTGAACAATTATTGCATTTCTAAGAGGAAATAATATTGGGAAGCAATAAATAACTGTACCAGGAGGATAAGAGCTAGCTGTCATGAATAAAAAGGCTGTCAAAGACAAGTTATCTGCCTCCAAGAGAATGAGTAAAGAAGAAAGAGTTTAAGCATCAACTCTGAAGAAATAGTTCATGAGAACCAAGGTCAAATTGTCCTTCTGGGATTAACCACTGAGTAAGCCTTACCTATAGTTATTCCTAACTTAAATGTGAGGAATTTTTTGAAGGGAACTGAAGATTTCAGACAACATGAGAAAAAAATCGTGACCTGTGATTCCAATGTTTTGGAGAAGTCAGAAGTTGTATTTGTTGGTGAAAGATTATAGCAGACAACTTCCCTTTCATTACTTTTGGAGGTCAAAGAAGTAACTTACTAATAGTCAATACATATGTTGGTGTTAATATGTTAATCTGTCCAGCAACAGCAGAATTGGGTTTTGAGATTGAGGAAATAAATAATTTATGAAAAATCCTCAGTATTCCTGAGATGGGAGCTTGAATTAATTTATTAAAAGACTTTTCACCTTTTAGTAATTTATAAGGCAATTGTCAAACAAACCATGTAACTAGCTCTATATATGAACAAAGAATAAAGGTAGTGAATTCTCGGAGTGAATGGGAGTAGCAAACTGCTGAGAAAACAAAGAATAGCAAACTACTATAAACTCTGTCAAAAAGCCTGGCATATGGCTACTTGTTCTGGAGATTTTTTTTTTCCCAACCTCTGATCAAACAACAGCCTTTACAAAAATTCATCTGGATTCATTAAGTATTTAGTTCTTATACAAAGGATCAAGTACAAATAAATCTGGTGCAGGGGAAGAGGATTTTATGAGTCTAATTCCAGTTTTTATTCCAAGTTGACTCAGAAAAAAAAAAAAGCTTACTGAAACAATACTTATAATTTGAATTTTTAAAAGATTTTCACAGACATCAAAAAATAACAGTGTGTTTGCTTATTAAAACAGAATAAACTGAGTTTACAATTTCTCCCCATATAATTACTTTGGTCAAAAAAATAATGGAACTATGAATGGTACAGAATATTATGATTTTCAAATTCATATTCAAATTCACTAGTATTAAGTCAAGGACTAGAAAAACTTAAGTATCCCGACTCCTAATCCCGATAAGCTACTACACCAAATGGCCTTCGGTATTAGCACAGGAGAAAATCACACCTTCCTAGTATGAAATAGTCATTTCTGATACAGTATATAATCTTACTTATTAGTTTTACTATGCAATGCCAATAGTGTATGGTTTATGACTTTATAAAATGTTACAAGAAAAACTAAAAAGGACAGACTGCAAAGTATTTATCAAAACTGTATTTTATTTTTTCAATACAAGATAAATACCATGCTTGTTACTACTGCAGTTTAAGGCCAACAAAGGCCATATAGCAAACTGCTGAACAGTCACCTAAATGCAAAAGAAAGAAAAGTAAAGATGGAAAGTGGACATTAACACAAAATTCCAACTACAAACACTTTTTTAAAAAATGGAATGAGATTTTGAAGAAGCTAATCTGAAAGTC
This sequence comes from Sminthopsis crassicaudata, assembly GCF_048593235.1. Classification (NCBI taxonomy): domain Eukaryota; kingdom Metazoa; phylum Chordata; class Mammalia; order Dasyuromorphia; family Dasyuridae; genus Sminthopsis; species Sminthopsis crassicaudata. Next base: position 204,549,516 of record NC_133621.1, read on the forward strand.
TAGTTCACCTGGACAGGACATTAAAACGATGTCCATTTTATCAAATACCACCTTACCTTTGCACAGACATCTTATGAAGTCACCATATATTCAATAGCTAAAGATGTATGACTTTCTTTGGCCTGCTGGTATTATTATTTACAAACTCTTATTCAGGAATTCAAATAGACACTGGTTACATGGGGTACAATTTTTTGTCAAGGGACTTCTAACAGAAATCACACTAAAATTTGATATGGTTGTACAGTACCACTATCAGTTTTCTATACAACCTGGGCCAAGGTGACAATATAATGATAAACAAGTAACTTTTAAGGCTAGTCATCAATGGTAGATGTATTCCTTAAAATGATTATTTACTACAGAGAATCCTCTCTTCCTTTATTTACCACCTGAGTACTATAGTTTTTCCTTGAAACACATCATCAAGCAAAATGATTTACCATTATTATTTTCAAAATATTTTCAAATCATGTAACATGGAACGCCAGAGTGTTATGCAGCAACAATGTGACAATAAAAACCAGTGTTCAAAAACATCCTTTATACTAACTGCAGGCATCTATCTATTTATAAAACACTTAACAATAAGACATCAATTCAAAGTGGAACTATATGATATATCCATGTGGAAAACTTGGTCTTATTTAATACAATAAAAATGGACTTTTTGGGGAACTTTTGTGACTTCATTCAAATCGGTTCTACCAGAAGTCAGATTTCTAAAGATTTCCTTTCACATGCCCAGTGGAGTAGGAAATAATTCTAGTATTCTCAGTCTATACCAAGTATACATTTCCCACATAGAAAAAAGAAGCAGTTTCAAGTGTTGCACATTGAAATAGCAAACATCAACCACCCAAAGGTCTAAATAAGAAACAATGGTTAAGACAAACACTAAATCAATCCAAGTAGGATAAGTATAACACAATTACCTGAATATTTTCAATATTCATAAAAATCCACGTTGCTTCTTCCCAATGCTAGGAAAGACAAGTATAAGAATTTCCTCCTAGAAGCCCAGACAAAATTGTTTCTTCATTTTTTCTACCACTTTAAGATATTCTGAACTTTTCACAATGAATATTTCACTTGGTCTATGTCAGATGTTTTACATCAGAAACATAAATGTTATACTTAAGGCCACATCTCAATTTACTCAATTTGTTTTTATAATGTTCATTTTATAAGAAACTAGTCTAAGGCTTCCAAGAGTCAATTTGTATAAAAAAAATTTTAAAGGCATTATTTTGAAAAGGTGACAAAGAAATACATTATTGTAAGAATAGGAAATCAGAAATTCTTTCTGAAAAATCACTACATATACTTTTACCATAAATGGCAAATATATACAACATATATGTCTGTAGTTATCCACATACAACTGGGAAAAACATTTACAGAGGATGTAGGGATGCAACTAGTCATTAAAACCAATTTTTAAAATACAGTCTTCTTAAACCTGTGAGAACATCAACAATGTAGTGTCAAAAAATGAAATCACAACACAAATGTCCTCTTTAAATAACTTAAGCTGGAGCTTAAACAGAAAAAAAAAACAAAAAAAAAAACCAAAACCAAAAAACACCTCTTATCTTACAAAGTACAGAAAATGTAATGATCATTTGTATGACAGCCAAAATGTTGAAAGTACTCTCAACAGAAAGGCCTATCAGCAGCATCTTTTCTTGTAAAATGATGTGTTTTTAGATTATTGGCACATTAAATACAGTGGGGATAGAGAAGAGAAGCTTTCCCCTTTGAACATCCCACTTTCATGATATAAGATTGTGCAGCTTTCTATTAAAGCCTCCACATTTATTCAGAAATAACTGACCTTTAATGACAAGTAAAGAAACATTCTCCACAGGAGACTAATTAAAAATAATAATCTTAGTTATTTCACATATCTTTTTTTGAATGGTTCTCAGAATTTCAATTAATTAAGAACCACCTTCGTTAAAAGGACACAGAATGGAATACAAATATAAATGAATGTTACCCTTTGACACATATTTTACTTGACCAAATTCCACAAGCCAACAAGCATTTGCAATTTGATGACATTGGGGAAAAAAAAAAAAAAAACCTGAAAATTTCACCACATTTATGCAATAAGATACCATCCAGATGCTACAACAGTAATGAAAATGGCCAAAAGCATTCTATTTAAGATTAACAAGTACTATTATTTTCAAATTAAACTAAAGCTTGAAACCACATTCTTTACAATTATGAATCAAGAAACAATGAAAGGCTCTGGAATATTTTTCTTTTTGGTGTCTAAAAAAGGGCTGACCTCTTTGGATTTTTTAAAAAAATAATGCAAAAACAAGAAAACAGTTTTCAGTAACATCACGAGTTGATAAAATAATTTGACTAGGTCATAAATAGGTTTGAGAGGGAAATGGAGGGAACATTAAGGAGGGTAAATTCATCCTATACATTCATGAAAAATTAGGTAGTAAAGGAGTCAACTGACACAATTCAACTGTAAACTAAATTGGACTTCTTTCCAGCAACAATTACTTAATGAATCAGCAATTCTGAAACAAGTTTTGGTACACTCTGCCCACAGCACAGAGGTCATATTAAGTGAAAGTGGGGATGAAAACTGGTAGTATATTAGCAAAGCTTTCTTGCTGAACAGGTTATAATAAAGTCTAAAATATGGATAATTTTCCACATAAATGCTTGTAAAATGTCTTGATCTTTCTGATTTCATTTAACATTAAGACAAAATTCTATTCTTATGGACACTTTAACTTACCTGTGAGTTGTCCTCTTAATATTAACTACTTCCCTTGCAATAGGTATGTATATATTGAATATCAATTCCCATTGTGTATTTTGAATGATATTTTAACAAAGAAACATCAAAACTATTTGAAACTCCTATGCACAAACTAGGAAAATAAAAATCACAAAACCTTAATACAACTTCCAAGTTACATTTTTTAAAAAGGAAGCATCACTTTAAACAAAATTAAAGCAACATATAAAAATTACTTCTGATAGCAAAATTTTGACAAACATCAATGATCCCATGCATGAACATTCCAGTCACCAAAAAACTCTTTTTAAAAATATTTGGACAATTTCCCAAAATAAAAGGCGATTTGGGAGGAAATGATTCGATGTTAAAGAATCAAAGCCAGTGGTTTGCAGCTGCACATTACACAAGTTCTTGGTAAAAACTATCTAAAATCTGTGTCATTGGAGAGGGTCCCTCTTTTAAATTGAGCCCCTGAGGCTTTAAAATTTATGCTAAAAACAAAAGCCAATACTCAGGCATGTTGAGGAAAAGACATTTCTGGATGAATTGTTAGTGACTTATACTATATTCTAGGGAATGATTTTCGTAAACAAAAATCTAATTAAAGTGACATTCTGTTAATGCTGAATGAACAAAGGTCATTTTTTGGTCATTTTCCCAAAACTGATAGGTCATGCAAAGCCAGTTGCTTTAAAAACATACCTTAGTCATATAAACATTTTTTTTAAGTAGGCTTGCATTTAAAAATCTCAGATGATGAATTTTGTAGCATGAACCAACAGGCTGCATGAATGCAAAGATGTATTTTTTTTTTAAATAAAGGGAGGATATACATATTAACAGAAAAAGGTGAAAATAAAATCTAGTATCTTAAGAAAAGATGTTCGTGAAAAATCCATATTATTTGAAAAATCAAAACCAAGGCTCTCTTTACTCTCACTTATCTGCTGCACAGCTATACATACTCTCTATGGCTTCAAAATACACCAAAAGCACCTTTTCAGATATAATCTGCAAACAATGGCAGCACCTCAATTGCCAAGATATTTCTTCAATGCTAATGGTTTACAATTAAATGTTCCTTTATACATTCGTGTTATAATTAAGTTGCATACCATGGCAGATAATACAGATTTTACTAAGATGTTGAACCCAAAGATTTTTGACACCTAACATAGACTGGATTACTTGGATCACAATGTTAGTCAAACTGCAGTTTTACAATTTTACATACCATTTAGTAAATTCACAAGCCAACTAGGTAAAAATAGCTAGAAAAGCAGGATATAGAAATATTAAATACTCCATGTAATTACCTATTCTAATATCAAAATCAAGTGCAAGAGACACTTAATTAGTATGTTTAATCCACTGAACGCAAGATTAGGTTGATGCATATCCAAAAACTATTGCGATGCTTTTTTTTTTTTTTTTAAAGGACAGTATAAATGTTGTCATAATAACATTATCTTCAAATATTGCTGAACACAAGACTTTCCCTGAGGTGTAAACATCAAATAACTTGAACAGCTTTACACATCAGCCCCATTAAACAGTTTATTACAACACTACATCTATTGTAATCAAAGTGGTGCTGTTTACAGACATTATCATATGAACATTTTAACAAGAACAAACTACTATAAAAAACAAGCATTTACTTGACTTTTTTTTTTCCAATTGCTTGCACATTATAATGGCCAAATGTATATAACCAGTAATAAAGTTGCAAAAGCTATAACTTTTAAATCACACAGGTTTCCTTCAAATAAAACAGTTAAGCAACATAAAAAGTAAAAGTAGAGCTACTGGTTACCATTTATGCAGATTTGCTTTATTCAGATCTATTCCTGTTCATTTTATCCATGAATCCTTACAGGTTCAGTTCAATCACAAGAAGCAAACTGCTGGACAAGCGTCATTTTCCCCCATGAAGAATGTTTCTTGTCTTGCATGGTGTTCCTCTTCCTTCAGCTGTAAATGTATGTCAAAATTGTGATGATGTATTTTGCTATTCCCCATAATACACAGAAAAAATGTTGGCTTAACTATACAGACACAAGTCGTGCATCTACTTCACCATCATGTAATCTAACACAAAATAAGCAATATGGAAACAGTAGCTGTTTGTCTATTGGCAGAGAAGCTCAAATAAACAAATCATCTCACCTCTTACATTTTTGACCCATATTACATTCTTTCTCCTTCCCCATCTAAATGAAATTTTAGTGGCTTAAAAAAACATATGCACCAATTACAAAGCAGCTACTGTCTCTCTGTGATGATGGAAACATTTAGATCTTTTCCTAAAGAAGGCATACTACAAAAATAAATGAATGAGTGCTTGGATGATTTGACTGTATATTTCATCCACCCATATAACCAATTCTAAATTAATTCATTTAACAATTAAAAAGCTGAAACGAAAATAAAATGATTCTTTACATCTTAGTTATATTTATTTAATAACATACAGGAAGAATATCTGTAATCATAAATCATATGCTGCTCCATGTTACAAAAAGTGTAAGTAGGTAGAGATCAAAATGGGCAATATAACTAAATAGGGTGACATCTAAATACAAATTTTTAGACATAATACAAATGGAAAACATTTACTTGAATTTCCACCCCATTCCACCCAAATTTCTAAACCAGCATTACTGGCTAAAAATAAGACATGATTTAATTTTAAAAAAATCTACAATGTTTACTTCAAATTATTGACTCTAAAAGCTCACAAATAATGGCATAATGATAAAATTTAAAAGTTAATAATAATCCATTACATAATTTGCATATTTCAAGTAATCACAATTTAAACATCCAACAACTTCATAAGTACTAAAAGCAATTTTTTTCCAGTAACAATTATAATTTGTAATTTTAACACCAGATATTTAAAAGATAATTCCATAAAAGACCATTCAAAAGTTCTTGTAAGGACTCCTTCAATAGTGAAGAAAGTTTAAGTAATTGTAAGACATACTTGATGATAAAAAAGGTAGTCTTTGTTTTGAAATACTCTGCTGTGTGGAATTTCCTCAAGTCAAAACTTAAACTTACTATTAACATACAAAATGGATTAAGAATCCCTGATCTTTATTGAGAAGTTTCATAAATAGGTTGTTTTTTTAATCTTCCCAACTAATTTGGAAGATCTTACAGGTAAGGATTAGTATCTCATCTTTCGCCTCCCAGTGCAGTGCGTTCCATACAGCTAGCACTGAATAAACATTTGATGATGATGATGATGATGATGAGTCTGACTATAGAAATATAGACGTGTTTGTGTGTAGAGGGGTTGAAACTTGAAAACTACTCTATTACTTTCTTCTCTAAGCTAATTCCCAAATCCTCAGAATTATTTTTGAAGATTTTATATTCAAACTGAAAAAAACATACTAAAGAATTTCTGTTTTATTTTATTGTATTTCTAATTATTGAACTTTTGAGAGAGCTATTAATTCTGAATTAAATCCAAAATTGTAGTTTGATTTTCTCTGCCCCCCCCCCATTCTTCACATTGCATATTCTTGGATAGAGAAAACATTAAAGGAATGCAATGCAAAGTAAAAAGATAAAGCAAATGTTTAGATATAATAACATGTTAAATAACAAAAATAAATTTTGGGAGTTGCAGGAACTATAACATCGAAGAGAAAATATTTAGTACCCCTCCACACACAAAACACTATCACATACATTTATACTGTTCAGTTTTTAAACATATTATTTCTTAACTTTTCTGGGAAGGCCTTTAAAATGTATAGCACAAATTTCTATTTATAAAACAGGATTGTTTCATCATCTTGTTTAAAAAAAAAAAAAAAAGTTTTTTTAAAACCCAACTTGAACCCTTAAAAAAATCATACAGAACATAAAAATTATGGGAACATTCCAATATAATTTTTAATACTTGTTTCTAAACACTTCACATATTTATTAGTCACTTAGAAATACAAATTTCACAATATCTCAGAAGAAAGCCAACTTATAAATAAATTACAAATGTTTTCCATTAACTCATTCAACAGTTTTTCATAAGTAGACATCTACATGAACAAAGAATTATAAAAGAGCACAGATTCCAAATATTTTCTATGTCCGTGCTTTTAGGAATCTTATTGTCTTCTAGGTAATGACTATGCTATGCATGATAACTCTGTCACTAATGGTCTACAAAAGCTAGGATGACAGCAGTTATAATATTAAAAACCATTGGAAAAATTTGGAATTCATCAATCAATAAGAGAAGTTTGTAAATGGAAATGAACAAGTATTTTAAAGTCCATGCACAAAGAAACAAGATTCATTAACATTTTTGGTAATGAAAATCACAACAATTTAACAATGTCATTTTAAAAATCATGAATGTTTCGGTTTAAAAAAGTCTCAACAAATCCATCAGATTTAAACAAGTAAGGCAATTTCATAAGGCTAACAAGATTTTGGTAAGGCAAAAAAAAAAGAAAAGCATTTTAGTGGTGGACTTTCAATAGAATCAAAACTTTCTTTTATGACTAAACCTTTTCCCTAGGAGAAAAGGCACCAGAGATAAGGGCACCAAACAATGGGTACTTATATTGTTATTTACATCCTAAATAAAAAAGGAATGTAGGTCTAAATTCTTACATTAATACATTAACATATACTACACAAAAAATTCTCTGTTTATTGTAGATGTATACAAAAAAGTATAGATTCCACTATTAAAACAGAACAATTTAAAGATTTTTTCCCTTTTGGCCCTTGAATAATACTTACCTCCTTTATTTTTAAGTTACAGCTTGGTATTCTATATTGCCTCACAATGGCAGCAGACTAATTTTTTGGCATTCTAACCATATTCTAAGTCAATTTGAATACCCAAATAAGGCTCATTACATGTAATCTCTCCCTCTTCCCCAACTGACTAAGAACTACTGTGTAAATTTAAAATGTGCTACCCTTCAGGCAAGCTTTCAGGTTATGAAAACAAACTTTTATACTGAATATTAGGTTTTCTGAATAGTATCAACTAATTATTCATTCAATGTTGATTTGAAACATTCATTCAAACAAAACTACATAGTCTAGTTTACAAACTAAACAGTGAAAGTAAGTTTCACATTGAAATGAAGGTGAGATGCAGCAACCCAGTCACTGAGAAATAGTATAAAAACAGGAAACTCAATGAATTTTAAAATAAAATTATACTTATTCTCAAACCACCATAAGCAAAATATTTACAATACTTTCATGCAACCATTTTACAAATAATGTACAAAGATATCTATAAGTCCCTAAATTTAAGAATATTACAAAAAGATATACTTTTAATCATTATTGGTCAGAACTTTTACTTTAATGAACCAAAAGCATGTACCATAAAAAGTAAAACACTGAGAGGATAAAAACATAGGCTTAGATTATGCAGTTTGTAATGTTTGGCAGAGTGCTTTATATATTGTAATTGCTTTAAAAATATTGAATACAATTTAAAATTTAAAGTACCAAATATGAAATTTTAACAAAGCATACAAAAATATTTGCTTCAACCCCCCCCCCCCCATTAACCACCAGGGTGTTGGTGTTGTTGTTTTTTCCCTAAATTCTTTTCAAACTTATTCTATAGCTATTTTCTGGACTTTTAGTTTTCTACTATGATGTTATATTCTTAGCAATTTTGTACAAGTATGGGTCCATAAAGAATATTATAGCAGGAAAAACTTTTAAAATCATCTGGTCTAAATACTAAGAAACAAACAAACAATAACAACCAAAAAATCTAAGATCATAAATTTATAACTAGAAGGCACCTTAGAGATCCATATATGGAAACAGATTCCCCATGGGGTTAAAAGTGCCTTGCTCAAAGTCATAGCACTAGTAAATCTTCATGACTCAAAGTCTAAATGCTCTATCCCCTATAATGTACTTATAAATGTAGCATTTAATATGTGAACATTTACTGAAATGGAGATAAAACTTAGACTGATTCAGATCAATGGAAGGAAAAGGAAAGATCAGTCAGAATTTGACATCAATAATTACTACTCGAGCACATGAAGCTCAAATTAGCATTTAATGCCAGAATAATTCAGATTTGTCATCAGCATTTTTACTGTTAGAAAGCAAAAGCACGGATCATATAAAATAAACTACAATCCATAATCTTGTTTAAAACATGATTGTTTCTCACATCTAGTACAAATAAAATACAGAAAATTCATCCCAGCTTAGAGTGACCCCATATTCCCAATTAATAATGTGAATTAATTGAATTATTAGAGTATAATAGGGCTGAAAATTGCTCAAACCACACATTCAGGTTTTAATTCTTTTCTTTTTGAAACAAGACTTTCAGGTCAAATTTCGTTTTAATTATCTTTTAAGAGGAAAATATATCAATAGTTCAATTTTTTTCAACTTGATAAAGCTAATCACTTCTGAGGTTTCCAAGGAAATGAATAGGGACAAAAGAAAAAATTAAACCACCCACTATACTTTCTCTTATGAAGATAAAGGAAATTCACATCCAGAAAAGAAAGGGAAGCTTAGACTATTAATAACAACTCATTTTAAAATAAACTATATTAAGGAAACACTATACTACTTATATTTTGCTTAGAATGGTTTGAGAATATTGATGAAGAAATTACAAAAAAAATGAAGCACAATGCAGTTACATACCGAAATTTACAATATTAGAGGTTTTCCCCTCAAAATATTAAGCTTTATAAAAAATATTTACACAATTTTAAGAAATGAGTGAATGTACTTAACATGTTACCAACAGTTTGAACACACAAAAAATTAAGATGGGACACACAAATAACAACTTGTTGACATTCATCAAATTAACAATTAAGAACGTGCCTGTTTTTGTATCAATTGTGTCACTTTCATAAAAATTCCATTGTTTTTTTATTTGCATACATAATTTTTCACTGACATTCATTTGGCTTTCAGACTTCTATGGATCCATTAAACATACCTAAAGTCTTACAAGAAAGCTCAAGATGATTCATGAATTTAAAAGCTTCAAAAGCGGGTCAGCAGTACACCGCTTTTTAGTGGGTCAACATTCACTTCTATCATTAAGATTTGTTTTTTTTTTTTAATTTTGCTTTCTAAGATTCTTTAGTTGAAATATTTTATTCTGCTCCACAACCTTTTAATTGAATTTTACATCCGTAATCAATAATGTTGGTACAGCAAAAAAGCACAATATTTCAGAAATTCATAAGCAATTTTTTTCCTTAGATGAAGGCACATATTACAACTCAGTTTGGATTAATATACAAAAATAAAATGAAGGAATTTTGGTATGATACATCATAAGAAAAAGATCTCAATAACATCTTGCCAGTCCATAGTTAATTGCTGAATATAATTTAACTCATTATCAAATACCTAGGTGATGAACGTTGGAATGTAATATCAAAGTATTTGAAATTTACAATGGCTTTTACATGTCAGTAATTTTTGCCCAAACAAATGTATATTTTCAAAATGTCTTTAAACATATATTTAAGAACAAAGAGAAGTAACCAGGCACAAGGCCTCTAAAATGAGGATCAACAAATTTAAGAATTAAGTCCTAACAGTGTTCAAGTTTTATTATTGCTAAACTTTCATTAACTAGAAGCTTGTTGATGTTCACTGACAAAGTCTAAATAAGCAATTAAAACACAGAACCTCTAGCTGAGCATAAATGAAATATGTGGTTATTAATATGATTCTTGAAATGAGATCGACAAAACTCAAATCATTAAGGATAACAAGCCATATGATCATCACAATTTACTTCAATAATTTCTTGGCAAAGTAAATAGTGGGATTTTTCCTGGTCAATTTGGCAAGTTCTCAAACTTGGGGCAAAAATAGTCATATTTCTTAAGATACAGACTCTTTAAAAATGCTATAACATTCAATTCCTAACCATATCAAAAGTTTTATAATTTCTCTCTCTATATGAGATTTATATATATATATATTTTTTTAACTCTTGGTAAATTGTTTTTCTCCCCTTAAAGGGGTTGTTTTGACTATTAGATATACACATACATAATGAATTCATGAAAAACGGAATCTTCAGTAATTATTAAACTAAAAGGTAAAGGAAAAACCTTAAAATTAGGCAAAATTTATAACCATTAATGTGTTGATGAAAATATGTAACCACTACTCAATTTAAATTGGTTACTTTCTACAGAGCAGTATAATTCATGAATTATTTATTTTAAAATTCGAAAACTATCTGAGGTGCTTAAAAAAAAAAAATCTATTCTTGCTGTCTATACAGGATAAAATTTGAAACTTGAACATTTCAAATGATACCCCCATCAAGAAAATGGTGATTAAATTTTCTAGTTACACCAAGTTACTATTAAAGGGTAGCCCTAGATATGAAAGGGCTTAGTTTAATTAAATATGGATCAACCGTCAACATAAGGGCAAATATGCTATTGATAACAAAAAAGTAACCTTTATGTCACATGCATAAGCCATGTAATACCTTTCCCCACTTCTCATGTTATGAATGCTATTTACAAATATAAAATCAAATTGTACATGAAAATGAATTATACAGAGACATTTCTTCTATTAATATTAACACATACAGAAGAAATTGTTTTAAAGTACAGAAAAAAGATAAAGACAAGCAATGGTTATGGCTTATGAATGACACATTGAAGCAAATTGATTTCTGGCCAAGGCTTTATCTCAAACTATTAAATAAGGACCTTCAATTTTTAAAAGTTTTGTTATCTACTGACATCCTAAACAAATCAGTAGTCTTTTTTTAAATTTTGCATTATGAAATATCTTGTTATGATTCAAACAAGTTTTGCGATCGTAAAATTGTATACTTCATATCAAAAAGCATCTTAATCTTAATGTAACCATTTGCTGATCCTCAAACTAATAATAATACAAAAGTATATGTTTACCCATGATAGACAGTAACAATTATGGGGACAAAATCTTTTAAAAGAAAATCTAGTGTATACATATAATCATGTAGGAAATTTCAAACAATTTTTTATAATTTATTGCAAATGAAAACTATGAAAATGATTCGGGGACAACAAATTTCAGACTTTAGTAATGGAGAATGAGCCCTCTTGATTAGATTAAAGTAGTTAAGATATCTTCCTCTTTTCCCTAAAAAAGAATCAATCACATATCATACAAATTAACATGTTCATGCAGTACAGAATATTTAAAAGGAGGGAGGAGAGGAAATATGGATTTTTACCTGAATTGCTTACCTGGCATTATTGTCTTGTGTGTTTCCTGAAGAACAAATCCTGCACATGTAGCGGGACCATTTAATATGTAGGTATTTACTGTATAAACAATAGCCTTGGAGTTATATTTAATGTTAATACTACTACAGACACTGACATACAGAAGGAACCAGCAATACCCACCTTCTCTTAACGGTGGCGATATTCTCGCTCTCTATCACGTTCTCTATCACGGTCTCGGTCACGATCCCGATGTCTTTCTCGTTCTCTGCTTCTCTCTCTATAATAATCATCATGACGATCTCTACTACGGGATTTGTGACGTCTGCTCTTTTCTCTGGATCTACTGTGGTCCCTCTCTCTTGATCGTTCACGTCTTCTAAAAGAAATTACTGGATTAATACTCTTCTTAACCAAGTCTCTAAAAAAACTAAACATATATCTCAGAGTAAACAATCTTCCAGAAAGAAGATCTAAACTGTGTTTGAAAGGTTTTTTTGTCTATCTTGTCCTGTCCTTTTCCTTGTATCACCAAGAACAAAGTAAGATTATATTTTTAGTAATGTCATATCATGAAGTAAGCTATACAAACAGTAAGGCAACATGCTACACAATCTTTAACACAAATTACCAATAAATCAATTCAGCAAATATTAAGAATTATATTTGGCTCAAGTACAGTACCGATTCTATTAAAGAGACAAAGGATTTGGATTATCAAGAGTTTAATAGAAACCTGGAACATTCACTCTTCCAATAAATATTCCTTATAATTAAAGTCTAAGAGGGTTCTCCCTTTCATTCTAAAGCATCTCTGATCAAACTGTTCTGGCGCAAATAACAAACCAAAGATTCTAAAATCAACTATTAATATAAGACAAAATTTGTACATTAATGACATGGAGGAAAAAGATTTTATAAATTGCATATCTGTTGGTTCAAAAATGAATCAGAAATACATGAAAAGATATCAAAAGCACTTCATGAGAAAACATGCATGCACATGCACAAAGAAACAATGCTCTTTTAGCACTACCTACAAAGATAGTAATTTTTGAAACTAATCTAGGTAAGAGATTTTCAAATGGTCTAAGGAGTATGTAGATAACTTCATAATCTTTAGATGAGTGTTAAGTTCAAAAAAGTTGGATTTTGCTGTTGTTTCAATGTTTCTGACTCTTTGTAACCACTTTTGAAGTTTTCTTGGCAAAGATACTGGAGTGATTAGTCATTTCTTTGTCTAGCTGACATTACAGATAAGGATACTGAAGCAAATAGGGTTAATAGACTTGCCCAGTGTCATGAAGCAAGTTAAGTGTCTGATGTCAGATTTGAATTTGGGAAGATGAGTCTCTCTGATTTCAAGCCCAATGCTCTATTCCCTGTATCACCTAGTTGTTCTTTATAAGAGTTGGATAAAGAGGCACAAAATCTTAAAGCAGGAAGGAATGTGAGAGATTACCTACATCAGATAATAAATATTACTAAATCCTAATCATAATTTCCAGAGATGATTTTGGGCTGAGAGATTACTTAACTTCTTAAAGTTCTAGTTTCATCTCCTTATGAAGGGCTAAACTAGATGACCATTAAACATTTCTCTCTCAAGTTCCATGGTTCTAAGTCACATATATAGGATAAATTATGTTCCAAAAACAAAAGGAAAACATCTTTGGAAATATTTTGTTGTTTCTAATCTCATCCTCTTTCTTTTTTGTGATTATTTTTTTCCCATTTAGTCAATTTTCCATTTACTGCAGATACCTTATGCTACCAAAGATAAAATGGTGGACATGGAGTCAGAATGATTTTTTAAAAATCCAAGTTTAGTGCTGATGAGCACAAACAAAGCATCTAAGCTATACAAGCCTCAATTTCCTCTCTATAATATGGCTAATACTTGTTAGGTCCACTTCTCAAGGTTGTTGCTAGTCAATGAAACCCTAGAGTATTCTGAGAAACTTTAAAGATATGGGTCAGTTGCTATGATTTTGTAAAGGCTCAATATTGGGGGCTTATATGAAGTCTTTCTTCCTCTTCTCTGCCCATTACAGTGAATAATGTTAGTGTTTTATCCCACTTGATCAAAGGGTAGTAATAAATACAGAAATGGCAGAAAAATAAAAAGTAAAAGTTAATTTCAAATCAGCTATTTTAAGGTCTGATAAAACAAAAAGGATAATAGCTAACATTTATATAGCACTTACAAAATACCAGGCACTGTGTTAAGTACTTTATAATTATTATCTCATTTATTATTATAATTATTACATTATATATCTATCTATATCTATATATCAATAATATCATCAATCCTGAAGAGCAGGTGCTATTATTATGAGGCAGACAGGATTACACAGCTATTAAGTATTTAAGACTGAATTTAAACTCTGGTCTTTCTGATTCTAGGCCTAAAGCTTTTATCTATAGGCAACCAACTCTCAAAGTGCACAAAACATTATATTTGCAAAACATTTTACATTTATTACCTTATTTAAACCTTATTAATTTCCTTTGGTGTAGATCTCTTTACTAAATATAATAACCTTACATTAGAAATAAGAAATTTGAAGCTTTAGATGACAGAACAAAAATCAGACAATAAATTAACAATGGGGGGATTTAAACCCAGTTGTTTTAGACTCCAAATAATCTTGGGCCACTAGATCACATTGCTTCCGTGCACTTTACAACTGACTCCATTACTGACAATACTACTACAACTAACACAATGCTTATGCTACAGTAAAAACAGGAGTCAGTGGCTTCTGCTTTGCAGTTTACATGGTATCCAAAATGTGTTCTCTTTAAAACTTCTGAAAGATGGCAGTTTTACTATTCAGTACATTAATCAAGATTAATATTAAAATACTTTTTATCCTAGAGGTTAAAACTTCTAGAACTTTTCTACTATATTATCAAAAGTAAGGTAAATCATACTTTCTAAACATTTTATAATTGAGGACTACAATTTCCACTAAATTTTGACAACTAAACTTCTATAGAATCTGTAAATAAAAGAAATATTAAGATTATTTTTGGCAAAATTTACTTATTATAGAAATGTTACAATTGAAGACCAAGAACAGATTGACTTTCTGAGGGAATGAGAAAAACAAATTAGCAGTGCATATTCTCATGTTCCTTTTTAGTCTTTCTAATTCCCAACTAAAGGTCCATTGTGTGTGGTTAAGCTTTTGACTTACAATTAGGACTGCTATATGCCAGAGATATATATAACATTAGCATTTCTATAGTAGGATTGTTTCTTTTCCAGAAAGGGCAGCAATATATAGTTCTATTTTCCTTCCCTCAAAGAAATCAAATCAACAAGCAAACTTTTAACCATTAAGAATCCTATCAAGAAAGAAACTCTTTCTTGAACACGAAAAGCTAAAGAGAACACACTCATGTGAACTGGTAATAGTTCTTTCTTCATCTGTTGCCATAGGCACACATAAAAAACTTTAATGTGCTTTAATTCACAAAACTCACTTTCCTCCAAAATGAGAATTTCTACACTGGACATCAAATGTAACAGTTAAAAAAAAATTTGTTAAAACACTTACTACATACCAGGACCATTGCTAAGTCTTGGGGAAAGTAGGGATTGAGGGGAAGGGAGAGAAGAAAAAGGGAGGAGAAGAAAAGAGAGAGGTGGGGAAGGGGAGAAAGGGGAGGGAAAGGAAAAGGATAGGAAAGAGGAGAGAAAAGGAAAGGAAAGAGAAAAAGAAAAGAAGGAAAGAGGAGAGGAGAGGAAAAGGAGGGAAGGAAGGAAGAAAAGGAGGAAATCTCTGTCCCTGATTTCAAAGAGCTCCTTGTCTAATAAAGAAAACAACATGCATATAACCACATTTATAGGCATATCTCAGATCACCTGGCATTAAAAAGCAGGCTCTTAATTGGCATTAGTGGATTTTAAGATTCAAGACCCATAGAGGAAGAAGCCTTGACTGAAAGAAGGTAAATAACCATTTTGCTCAAACTCATACAGAGGGTAAAGAGCTAAATGAGAAAACCCAAGGACCCTGAAGCTAAAACTTAGATTCTTTCCACAGTAATATTAAAGGTTCAGCCAAATTCTCTCTTAGGACACACGATTCCAGAAAGAAATGCTGCACCTTTTATCTCAAGCAAAATCAAAATTTAAAATCTTAAAAATGACTGCAGTAACTTTTCTACATGTAAACTAGTGATTTTAAATGGAACTAAAAAAGGAAAGTTTTACCTTGATCCAGAACCATATGATTTGGACTCAATTCCATGAAGGCAATCCTGCAAGGAACTAATAAGCACTTTGCAACGATCATCAGCAGATACTTTGGATTGTTTAATTAAGGAAATAGCAGTTACCAATGTCTCAATAGCACTCCCATAATCACCTAAAAAAAAAGAAAGTATTAGAAAATAAAATTCTGGTAAAATTTATTTTTCCATTATTTGCTTAAAAATACCATATAACCCATATAGCAGAGCCCTATCTATAAATGACAATTTTCCAAAAGCAACTAATTTATAAAATGACCAAGAGTTTTTAATTATACGTTTTGGTTTTTTAAAACCACAAAGAGATCAAAAACCATCCTGGGTGAATAATTTGCTCACTACAGCTAATTTTTCTGGTGATTTTCAAGAACTGCTATGTGATAAGAATGAAGATAATTTCAACCAGGAAATACTAACCAGCACTGGCATCAGACACAGCTCTTGAAATGGCACTGCTTGAAATAGCCCTGTTTCTATTCATGATTTCTTCAAACTCTGCTTCACTTAATGGCGTTCTTGCAGCATCCATTTCTCTGCAATAATTAAAATAAGCCTTAAATTGCACCTTTCAATTGAGGAAATACTTTCCACTTTAAACATTCTAAACAAATAAACAACCACCCCACCTCCCAAAAAAAAACTTTAGCTACTATTTTTCAGCCTTAAAGATAGTAGTTTGTTTCTATTCCAGCAAGGGCAGCAATATAATGTTCTATTCCCCCCCCCTTAAATAAATCAAATTCAAATGAATTATACTAGAATTTACCTCAAGTTGAAAAACTATTTTGAATATAAAGAAAACCTTAGCTGTTTTAAATTTTTATTTGAGACATGATGAGCACAGCCATATTCAAATACTTAAATATCTTTATAACCAACAAAACTTACAAAAACAGAAACAAGCCAATACATAATGAAAAATCCAGAACTTTATAGAGTTTTGAAACTGGAAGGGATCTCCAAAGTCAGTTAGTTAGTCTAGCTCATCATTAAAAAAGAATAGGAAACCTTCAGAGAGGCTTAAAAAAAAAAAATCACCCTGGGAATTTGACAAAAAGGTGCCAGGTTATTTGGTACCCCCTCCTTTCATAGTACCCATCTATGGTATTCTGAAAGTAGCAAAAACTCAAACATGACTGAGAGAAGTAAGGAGAAAATAGGTAGAAAGAAGTATAAACAAGTCAGTGTAATTCTGCCACTAAATATGATGAAAAAAGTAAATGAAACAAGTGTTTGTTCCATACTGTGCTGCTAAACAAATGGAACTGATAACATTTTTCAATCATGCTAAAAAAACAAAAAACAAAAAAACCACTTTAACCAGGTGAATAAATGTGAGGAGGAAACTAGCAAGGACGCTAGCAGATCCCTAGTCTTTTGACTGAGAGTTTCAACAACTAGCTCAGACATACAAAGACTACATTAAATTCAAAGATGGACCTTTAACCGTAGTCCTTTTGCTTTCTGAGGCTCACTTAATGCTTTAAAAATACAAAATAATATGTATAAGCTTTCCAATAAATGATTGCACAATGCTTTTACATAACAATCTCTCCAGCAAAATAATTTATACATTTCTAAGTTGTCTAATGTTATAAAAATACAAGAGAATTGATAAGCAAATCGGCTGACATAAAAACAAAAGCAATTAAATGCATGAACAAGTAGAGAAGTAAAAGATTTAGACATGCCAAGCTAACAAACTCTTAAAATTGTGAATGGAATAAAGGGATGCTTTCAGATGGGATCACAGACTCAAGAACATAGAAAGGAGCCTCATTTAAGACCATCTAGTCTAACACCTTCAATGTAACATCCAAAGATATGAAGACCAGAGCTGGCTGACACTGCAGTAAGAATAAGATCAGCAAACCCTGCATCCCTGACTAAGGTGCTCTTTTCTTCCCATGCCTCACTACCTACTCATAGCCAGGGGTGGCAGAAATACCAAAACAAACAAATGAAAATAGCTGAGGTTGTAGTTAAAGATATATTTACAGAAGAGGCTTATGAAGCAGGTTTTATTTAAAATTAGATGAAAAGGCACAAATAGGCCACTAATATTTTCCCCCACAGACCAAAACATGCTGCTCTTTTATACACTTTCAACCCAACTTACCTTCCAGGGGGCCCATAATCACCTCTATCATATGGAGGAGGTCGGCCATATGGGTCTGTGGGTGGTGGACCCCGGCTGTCTGATGTTGGCATGCCGCTGTTGGTTGGTGGGGGAAAGAAAGCTGGGTTCACGTGTGGAGCTGGTGGGGGGGCACCTGGAGGTGGTCCAGGAAGGTGTGGAGGAGGAGCAAGTGTGAGGGGTGGCCCCAAAGGGCCAGGTGGGCGAGGTGGAAAAGGGCCTGGAGGCGGAGGTGGTCCCTGCTGTGGAGGTGGAGGACCAGGAGGGGGGCCATAGCCTGGCACTGGAGGTGGAGGACCAGGAGGAAGTGGACCCAATGGAGGTTGCCCAAAAGGCTGTCCTGGAAAAAGAACTGGTGGTGGAGGGCGATCACCTCGGTTAGGAGGCCCAGCTAATGGAGGAGGAAGAACCTGACCAGGAGGTGGAGGGCCTGGTGGGCCGGGAGGGCCTGGAGGACCTAAGGGTGGACGTGGTGGAGTTTGTCCAGCTACAGGATAAAGGAGAGAGAGAGAAAATTCAATAACAATATACTTCTCCCTATCATGCCAAGATTATCCCTCTTAATATATAACCCATAACTTAAATTCTATATTAACTATGAAGGCAAAGCATAATTGCATAAATTTAATTTTTTAAATCATATAATTTTTAAAGATGTTATTCAAATAAACGAAAACTTTAGTAAAAAGGATTACAATATTCAAAGAGTGCTTTTTTAAAATGTCTACCTTTCAGTGTATATACACTTCTTAACAGTGAAATCACCCACCTTATTCTATTCTGATGCCAAGCTAGAAAGTGAAACGAGGAAAAATGGTCTTGAAAGGATTTTTTTTAAAGAGGTAAGAAAATAAGACGGATGTAAATATTCTATATATAAAGTCAAGCAAGTTTGGAGAAAAATAAAGACCTTTTAGGCCAAAAATGGGTATTTCCTCTATGCTGTGCCCCATATGCCATGGAATCCTAGTTTCCAGGAACAAAGGCCGAGTTCCTTTAACAAGATGCTTGATCAAATTTCCTGGATTCCAAAAATAGCATAACAAGGAGAGTAAGTCACATTAATAATGCATAACTTGAAAAAGAGAGAAAAGGAAAAGAGGTATTGGGAAGTCAAGTTTATCCATGGTAATGTGAGAAAATTTTTACCTGGAAAAGGTGGGGGTGGCCCTCCTGGTCCAGCTGGTCCAGGAAATCTGTCCCCACCTGGAACAGCCCCTGGAAAACGGCCCCGTCCTCTACCACCTTGTGGAAATGCTGCACGTGAACTGCCTCCTGGAGGACCAGCTTTACCTTCCCCAGA
Source organism: Sminthopsis crassicaudata (assembly GCF_048593235.1). Classification (NCBI taxonomy): domain Eukaryota; kingdom Metazoa; phylum Chordata; class Mammalia; order Dasyuromorphia; family Dasyuridae; genus Sminthopsis; species Sminthopsis crassicaudata. The sequence goes on from NC_133621.1 coordinate 204,569,237, forward strand.
CATTTGTCCTGACTGTGTAGCTGCAAATATCCAAATACTCATAAATAGCATTTATTAAACCAGTCCACTGAAATGTAACCACTGTTGTCAGGAGTAAATTCTCCCCCTCCCCATCTTCATTCATAATATACTTAAACTTGTAGATGCCTTGGGCCTGTGCAAATTGCGTGGAAGTGTTGGTTTAGTAGGTGTTCATATCCATGTGATTTCTTAAAGTCTCAGAATCCAGGTTTTAAGGTACATCCAATGAGGAAATGCAAAACCTACTTTCAAAATACCAAGTATTCTGCAGCAGCCAAGAATTTCAGTTGTACAAACCACTCAATTTTATAAAAAGTTCTACAATATAAGAGCTTCTCAAAAAAAGTGATAAAACATTTAAATTTTTTTTATGTTGGCTACATATTTAGTTTTCATGTCTCCTCAATTAGATCAGGTTCACTGAGGGTAGAATATGCCAAATTCATTTTACCATGTATAACAATAATAGTGGCAGATCAATAAATAGTTACTAAAAAAGATTAACTTTAAACCATTTTAAATGTTAAACTGACTATACTTCAATTGTTTCTGCTTCAAAGTCAATTCTTTCTACATATAAAGTACACAAAAACACTCCTTTTCTATTACTTAAAAACCAACAAGCATGACAGGATTCTGTAACTGCATAATGTCTATTTAAGGTGCAGTAATGACACCCCCTGTGAGAAGGACTAACAACACTTCACATGGTAATTATCAGTACTAAGAATGATTTAAGGAATCACTGGCTAAAGCCATCCTGAAGAATATATAAACTCTGCTTTCAGATATCTCACTGACAACTCAAGTGTTAAGATTTCACATCACCTTAAGGGCCTACAAAATATGCTATATTATTTTAAGGATTTAAAGGGATGGAGTTGGTGAGGAGGTAAGAGTTGTGCTTACTTTTCCTAGATTGCATTTCAAATTGACTCAGGAACTGCTTATTACAAGGAGTCACAACAGGATTCTGACCATGTAGTTCTCTTTTAGGCAACAAATCCATTAACTTTTTTGAGGATGCTTCAGATCCAACACCAACAAGGGCAAACCTAAACAAAAGGAAAAAAAAAAAAAAAAAAAAAAAAAAAGAACAGGAGGGAGAGAGGGAAAAGAAGGGAATTAGAAAGCTTTGAGTGCAATAAGAAAAATTCTTCTAAATGTTTTTAATTACCTAATGATCATTTGAAAATATTTCTTACATTGTTAGACAAGTTCACAAAAGTTACCACTAAAAGGGATCTTAAAGATGATGTAGTCCAACAAGCTCCTTTTCCGAGGTGAGAAAACTGGGGCCCAAAAAAACGAAGCAGGTTACCCAAAGTCATACAGTCAGCAAGCAGCAGTTCAGGACTAGAACCAGGTCCTCTGACTCTGGACCTCCTTCTCAGCACACTCACTCTCAAGTCAGACAATCTGGGTTTCAAACCCACCTCTGATAATTACTACCTGCATTTTTACCTTACCTGTATTATTACTACCTTGGGCCAGTACCTTCCCTTCCCTTGATGTAAAATGAAGGAAATGGCCCAGATGGATCCCTTCTGGCTCTAGATCTATGATCCTTTCAGCAATGCCTCTCTTCACTTGCAAATTCAGGTATTAAATATCTAAAATATATTTCTAAAAATAGGCTTGTGGCTATTATAGTATACTTGAGATTCAAGTTACAAACAATGAATCAGAAAAACACAATAATATCAAGGTCAACAGCTATTAAATCATTGCTCTTTTTTTTGTAGGGCTCAATCTACTATACAGTAAAGAATCCTTGATCAACAAACTTTTCATTAACATTATTAAAAAGTTATATGAGTGAATAACTACTGTTCAAAGGGGTTGTAGGTATTCATAAGTCTTTTTGTGAAAAATAGAAATGCATGGACATTAATTTTTAATTGCCAATTTCTCTAAATATTATTTGAATAGCTTCTTAGCTACAGCTGTCTAGTACAAAAAGGAATTTTAAAATGGGTAAATTTAAGCATTTAATATTAGGTCATCTCCTTTACTCCAAAGATCTTTTATTATTCAGGTTTACATCCCACAATTAAAGCATTTGAATAGACTTTGTGGAAATAGCTCACACATTAGCAAAGTAATAGCCATTTTAAGTTTACAAAGCAACCTTTCTTATAACACCCCAGCCAAATAGTATTTTCATTTTAATAAAAAATTAACCAATCATAAGTGGCAGAGCCTGGAATTCAAATTCAAGTTTTTTTTATTTCCAAGTCAAATGTTCTTTCTCCTGGAACACTCTGGTTTCTCAAGTAGAATAGCCATATTTCACTGTAAATGACTTCAACATCTATTGTAAGAATATAAGACTTAAGACTGCTTTCTTAATACTACTGGTAAGAAAGAAAAGAAATTCTAGCACTTTGTGATATGGATCAGAAGACCTCACTGGGTGACCTCCTCTACTAACAGTATTATGAAGTTGCCTAGGACACACTGATAACACAACCAGTATATCAAAAGAAGGAACTAGGTCATTTCAATTTCAAAGTCAGGTCTCTCTCTACCATACCAAGCAATATTTTCACTTTGCAAAAAGCTGCTTATAAAGTAAAAGTTTATGCATTAATCTTTTTTTTTTTTTTTTTTTTTAGGATAAAACATGTCACATAGACATGAGACCTTAAAAGAGAAAATTTTTATTACATTTTAGAATATTTTGTACTTTAAATGAATTGTTTTCTCACATTTTAAAAAATATTACTTTTACGTGAAAATCAAAAAGCATAGTAATCTATCCCATGAAAAGTATAGCAAATAGACATTTAAGTTCCTGGAAGTAATCGCTCTCTTTTAGGAATTCCTTCTATAAAATCCCCAACAAGTGATTATCTTTTGCTTGGAGATTTCCAATCTTACTTTTGGCCAAATTCACTGTTAGTAAATTACTCCACATATCATGAAACAGCCTAACTCTGTCCCTAAGCAACTTCCATCCACTGCTCTTATTTCTATCAAGTCAAGTACAGCAAGCCCCAGATATGGGATGGGAAGCCAGCTCTAGAACTGGCTTTCAATGTGAATATTTTCATCTTTGAAATTGGCAAACATTTCAAGTCAGGACCAGATTTGTTGCTCTGATCACCTAGACTTAAATGATTGAAAAAGGGTAATATTGCAGATTAAACTTTTAAAGTATGCCAGAATACTCTTCCTTTCCTCTAAGAGCCAGTTGTTGAACATTTATCAGCACATCTGTGGATATGGATGCAGAAGTAGCCCATTTAGCTAGAGCATATGGTAGATAAAAAGTTAAGAGTATGTGGGGTAAAGCTGGGAACAGGTAGGGTTATTTCATGGAGTAATATTTTAAATTGATACTCCTACACTCAAAATGAGGAAAGTAGAATATTATCAATCTAAGTCCTCAATTATTTTGAGTCTCCTATATAGAATGATAAATTACTGAAGTTACTCATGAGACAGAATGAAAAGACAGTATTTTTCAGTAAGAAAAAGAAATGTAAGATTGTTTCAACTTTTAAAAATTCTTCTTTATAATTAAATAAATCCCATTTTAAAAATTGGGAAATTTCACGTTGACTTAATCTCTACTCAAAGATAGTAAACATTTGTTAAATAAAATTCCTATAATACCTCCAAAAAACTTGGCTCTGAAGTCAAAAGCTATCTGTTAGAATGCCACAAATAAAAGAAAAAAATATTCAAGAGCATCTTGTTTGGGAAAGATTTGACTACATAGTTTTTAGGGGAACAAGTAACAGAATATTAACTTCTTGAGAGAAGAGAGTTACATTTTTTGGCTTTACATCTCAACTCCCTAGAGAATAATACGTGGTACAAACTCTTTATAAATGCTTTCCAAATGACTAATTAACCCTATTATGTTCTAAAGGGCATTTCTGCACCAAAAATGCAACCAACACATAAAATTAAATACATAAATAAAATGGTACCTGAAAAGGAAGACAATATCAACTATCACTGAATGATACATATAGGCTCTAATTAAAGGACATATGACAGATGTAACATTTATAATTCTTTTCACACATGACTAATATTCTGAGTACACCAATATAAAAGTGAAAAATGCAATTTTGTTTACACAAAAATGTTTTTACCAGTTCTATGACAATTTCATAGAAAGATCAATCATGTAACTTAAATGTCACATGACAGACCAAAAGGGCTCAGAAAACATATTAACCAGCAAATAACTGACCTAAAATTAATCTGCAAAGCCCTGGAGAAAAAAAAAAAGATGGGCAATTACAGGCAATTATCATCTCATAGAGCAGACAGGGAGGAAAGCAAACTTGCCAAGATATTCAAATAAGTAAAGTTATTACAAGAACCTTTAAGGATTAAAATGAAACTAAAATTAAAAAGAAAAGACTTGCGAAAAAATTTCAACAAATTTTCTCCTTAAAGGACAATACTACACACTCCACTTGTTAATATTACAGTCACTGACATTGCTTAAAGTAAGTAGGAATGAAAATCCCAAAAGTCTCCTATACAATTATAGGAGAGCTTTGATAGATTGTGAAGGTGTTGAAAGGCCAAAATACAAAGTACTTGAAAAGAAATACACCAAAGGCAGGGAAAAAATCTTGGACCTTACTAATACAGGAGAAATGTCAAGAGAATATTAACTACAAACCTATATGTCTACTTTTCTACTATGATGAGTGCATCAGGAGAGAACAAAAAAGGTTTTTTTGTGGTATTTTAAGATTCTTTACCATTTTTCAATTAACAAAGATATAGAAATAAAAAAGATAGGCTCCTTGAAATCAGGTCCTGTTTCATTTTTTAAATTGCATTTCTAATACGTAGTTGGTGTTTAAGTGCTTTTTGATTATTCACAATACTTCACTTCTCTATCAATCTGAATCAGTATTAACATCACTAGCTCAATGAAATATCAATAATAATATAGTAGGGAAAAGTTAGGCAAAAAAAAAAAAAAAATTCTTACCCTTTGGACTGGCCATTAGCACGGTTTTCAAAAAACTTAATCTCCAAAATATCATTTACTCCCAAAGAATGGACTGCTTCAGTTAAATCTTCATCAGTTGTCCACTGCAAGGCATTAAATTTAAAATTCAGCAACAAAAATATACTCAAAGCTTCGTTGCTTGTTGTAAAAGGTATTCTAAACTTTATGTAAAAATAAAATTTAAACATTTACAGATATATATATATTTTAACCACATGAAATCATTTCTCTTCATATATCCCACAAAAACATGATAATTAGTGACTAGAGGACAAGAATTAGAAATAACAATTTTGTGGAACATAAGCTCTAAATTACATGTTAAACAGACCAAGGAAAAAAAATGATACTGCTTCAAGAATGCTATTTTATATGTGTGTGTGTGTGTGTGTGTGTGTGTGTGTGTGTGTGTGTGTGTGTGTATTACATATATATGTTGTGTGGTACAAATTATAAAGGATATGATTTTAGGAGCAGTATAATAATTAAATATCCCTTTCCCTCAGTGTTTAAAATAAAGGTCATACAAGTTTCCCCTTGCCCCGAAAGCATAGCAATTTTATGTGGAGTCCTGAGACACACCAACTGTTTTCTAAAGACCATTACAGTTATGCAGAGATTCTGCACCAATAAGCAATTAAATAATAGATTCTTTGTCCATAGCAATCTATGAAACAAAAAAGATAAAATGTCCCTCATTCCTGTGCAGTGACAGTAGCAGAGAGAGCAGCAAATGCTAAGATTCAATTTTAAGATAGCCTACAACATTAACTAAAAGACTCAATATGAAATCCAAATATTAAAAATTTCTACAAAACTGGAAGAACTGAAGAACAACATTCTTGACATTCTTGCGAAAATACAGTTAAAAGACAGAATGAAAAGACTTCACAGGTTCTTTTTAGAAAGGCAAAGGATGTGGCTGTATTATGTGGTCAAAGCTAAGAAGTATCATTTCATGAGGCACTAGATCATATGTTGCAATGCTAAGCAAAAAGGTCATTCTGAAGTTAAATGTAGCTTATGAACCATCAGAAGAGGAGTAAAGAAATTCTATGAAAAAAGATGAAAAAGGTACATATGGAAAAGATTTAGATATAAAGGTGTTACCATAAGCAAATTAGGGGAGCATGGCAAATCTATGGATAAAGAAAAAATTTAGGACAAATAATAACATGTTTAGGACCAAACAATGAAGCCAAAATTAGAAGAAAAGTAGATACCTTGGGGGAAGAGGATAAAATTATAAGTATTTGATAAAGGCCTTCTTTCTCAAATATATAAGTTTATAATACAAGTCATTCTTCAAATGATACGTGGTCAAAGAATATTGAACAAGCAGTTTTCAGACAAAGAAATCAAAGATATCTATAGTCATGCAAAAAATTATCTAAGTCACTATTGAGAAATATAAATTAAAACTACTCAGATACCATCTCATACCTATCAGATTGGCTAATATGATGGAAAAGGAAACTGGTGAGAGAGAATATAATAAATTAGAACAATAATGATGTGCTGGTGAAGTGGTGAACTTATTCAACTATTCTGGAGAACAATATGAAGCTATGCCCAAAGGTCTATAAAACTCTATATCCTTTGACTCAGCTATACCACTACTAGATCTCTATCTCAAAGAGGGGGGGAAAATCCACAAAAAGGGAAAAGGTTCTCTATGTACAAAAATGTTTATAGCAGCTTTTTTTTTTTTTTTTTTTTTAAGTGGCTAAGACTTGGAAACTGAGAGGATGACAACCAACTGGGAAATGCCTAAACAAGTTGTAATAGTTGTAATATATTATTGTGATGGAATATTATTACGCTATAAAACATTGTGAGCTAGATGCTCTTATAAAAACCTGGAAAGACTTACATGAACTGATGCAGAGTAAATTGAGCAGAACCAGGAGAACATTGTGTGACAGCAATGCTGTAGGATGAACAACTATGAATGATTTAGCTATTTTTAGCAACACAATAATCAAAGACAAAAAACTGCTATCCATCTTCAGAAAGAACTGATGGTGTCTGAATACAGACCAAAGCACACTTTTCTCTTTATGTTCTAGTTTTATTCCACAAAATGACTAATATGGAAATGTTTTATATGATTGCATATCAACAACCTATATCAGACTGCTTACCATCTAAGGGGATTGGCAGGGGGCAGCAGGAACCTTCCAGGATAGAATTTGGAACCCAAAACTTAATAGAAAATGTTAAAAATTGTTTTTACCTCTAAGTGGGGGAAAATATTACTTTTAAAAAGTATACTTTAGTACAAATATGAATACTGGGAAAGAAGGTAAAAAATGATTAAATTAGGACTGAGGAACAAGAAATTAAAGCACTATTAGGTAATGCCAAAAGCTTATGTCTTATAGGCACAGGTGGCCTTTTCAAGAGTCAGGAAGTAATAGTCATGGTGAGCACAAAAAACATGCGATTATAACTCAATGGACGGGTAACAAATGATTAACAATCTGGGAGTCATTCCAAATTGGCTGGCTGTATTTTGCTGTTGCCATTTAATTTTTGGTTGTATCCTAGTCTTTGTGACCCCATTTGGAGTTTTCTTGGCAAATACACTGGAGGGGTTTATCATTTCCTTCTCCAACACATTTTACAGATGAGGAAACTAAGGTTAAACAGGTTAAGTGACTTGGCCAAGGTCACATAGCTAGTGTCCAAGGCCAGATCTGAACTCAGGAAGATGAGTTTTCCTGATTTCCAGGTGTGGGACTGTGTCCATTATGCCACCAAGCTGATCTAGCTATCTGTATAACTAAAGATTAAAATTTAGAAAAAAATGAGAAGACATCCAAATGAATATTTTTAAATAAACTTCTGAAGCTGAAAAATGGAAATTGGAAAAAGGAACAGACAATGATTCAAACTTTCGCTATTTCTTATAGGAGATTAATCAATGTGTAAACAAACCCCAACAATAGAGCAAAAGCCTAGAAAATAATTCAACCTGCTAACAGCTGTTCTCTTTATTTCCTCCCTCTTTTTGGAAAAGCAAGAATTGGGTGTAAAACACTAAACCTATTGTCACATGCAGAAGTATCCACTGTTTTTTACTGAACCAGTTTCCCCAACCCCCAGTCATTAATTTTTGTTACAAAGAAAAGATTGAAAGGCTGGGAGTATATTCAAAAATGCATGCAATATAAAACCAATAAAAATTGCATGTTTTCTGCTCCTGTGCTGTTCGTGCACTTTTTTTCCCCTACCCCATCTCTGTCTATCTGTCTGTCTCTCTCATACACACACTCACTCCCCCCCTCAACTTCCTTGACACAGGGAATGACCGCCAGTTTAGAATCTCATTTGTAACACTTGTAATATTACAACACTTCATAAAACACTAAGTGTTAAAAGGAAAAAAAGATTTTACAAAACATTTGAGATCCAAAAAAGGCAAATCAACCATTTCAAAAGCAATTAATAAAACTAAAAAAACCAAACTGATAAAAATGGAAAAAAATCTGTCACAATTCCTATAAGACATTTCTTACTCCATCAATAACAATGGAAATAACATACTGAGATTCCATTATAATCCTTAGAAAAATAGAGATGGAACTCAAGAAAACAAAACAAAACAACAACAAAAAGGGAAAAGAATGCACAGAGGAGGTACAAAACAAAGTGGCACAATCAAGAGTAAACAGCTGGGAGAGAAAAACAAAATAAAACATTGCTATTACTACTACAAAAAAGGTAATCCTTTGATTACTTTCTTATGTCTTAAATGTTTTTTGATAATCCAAACATAACAAAGCATGAGAAAGTAGACGAGAACAGGCAGACTTTTGCAACCCCAAATGAGAAATAAACTATTTCTAAAAAATAATTTTAAATTTCTAACAATCACTCAAATAAGTAAAAAGGAGTGGAAAGTTTAAGATTCCTCTGCTGAAATTTTTAAAAAGCATTTGATTTATAAGATTTTTTTTGAAAGATCCAAGAGTTATGATTATCTCATAAATATGAATCACAGGATCAAACAGATACTTGCTAGTCTCATGGAGTCTATCCATTACAAAATCCATTTGGAAGAGGATTCCTTTTATTTTGTTTTATTTTATTTTTTAGGAAAAATCAGTGTTTTTATTGAAAAAATATACTGCCAATGGTAGACTTATTAAAATAATCTTTAGACATCATCTTCTTCAACATCAGTGTGTCATGAACTCAATCCCTGAGAATCACTGCAAATTTCTCAGTCTGGATATCCTGTACTTCCCTTTCTTCCCCAGTTATATGGAGAGAACATTAAATGCACTGGAATCATGTGGATACCATACAGGACACCAGGACAATCATGTTCAAAGTCAGAACTATTTTTGAGGGTTGCTGTATTCTGAGTCCGTCTATGATTTCCCCCCAGAAGTTGAAATTTAGAAATGCATTGAGCACAATTGTTGCAGAAGCATTATTAACACACTTTTCTTGAGAAGACAATATAGAGGATTCCATTTAGATAGTGAGATTCCTCTAGGTGATGTTAGAGGATGTTGTATAGACTCAATATATCAAACCCCAGGTCATTTCACAGACTCCTAAATGAGATCCACACCCCCAACTATCCACATAAGTATAAAAGCAGATAAATTATCTTTTATCCAGATAAACTTAAATTTGGTCCATGAACATCTACTCTAGGTAGGCAACATAGAAGAACAATTAACTGGGCCCAGAATTAAACAGAAAAAAGAGCACAGGCTATATTTAATTACAAAACTGAATAATATTTTGAATTACCCTAAATTGCTTCTTAAAATATTAATCTCATAACTTTAAAAAACAATATTTTTATAGCAATGTTGAAAATAATGGAATAAATGCTTCAATCTTAAAATTGCAAGTCACCCAGAGAACACCTGAGAGATTCATAGTGGGTGTAGATAGGCAAGAGCAAATTACCAATGACAAAATAAGATGCATGGTTATTAAAGCTTTACAACTAGAAAAAGAATTGGATTAATCATATAATAAAAGATAAAAATAGACTGAGTGGGGCAACGGTACATAATATAAAGCATTTAGGGGAAAGTCTCCAGAGCACTGGATGGAATCCTACAGGACATGGACAGGAGCCATCCAAAATTAGAAATAAACTATTTCTAATAAATGAAGTCTAACAGACTATCTTTAAGTTCATTCTATACCCAGTTGCAGTGAAGAAAAAAAAAATGCAGTGTATTATTTAAACACATCACCCTTAAGTTTCTTTATCAGAATCCCAGAGAACAAACAAACTTGGCATCAAAACCTCTGTCACTAGCATACAATGACAACATTCCTAATTAATGTGAAACTAGAAATGGCAGCCCCTCCACCTGACTTCAAAAAATGTTTTCAATGTGGAAATATGTTGAGAAGAATTGCATGCGTTTAATCTATAATAGACTATTTGGTGTCTAGGGAAAAGGAGAGAGGGAGAGAGAAGGGAGAAAAATCTGTAATACAAGTTTTTTGCAAGGATGAATGTTGAAAACCCATCTTAGCGTGTATTTTGAAAAATAAAAAGCTATTATTTTAAAACGTAAATGTGTGTGTGTCCCTTTAAAGTTCAAAATATTAGTTTAAGAAATGAAGTGGATTTTTCAGAATAGGAATGAAGTATCTGAGGTAAATTAAGTAGATATGAAGGGAGTAAAAGGGTAATCACTTAATATTTTAACTTTAAAAAAAAGTAACACATACTCAAAAGTCCTGCACTTTGTTGAAGTCTCCGCTAGCTCAGGTTTAATTATCACAAATTAGTAGAGTGAATTTATAAAGTTTTATCATATATAGTAATAATACTTCTCCACTCCTTCCCCCCACCAATCTATTCAGGCATAAAAGTAGTGGGAAGTTTATCTCACAACTGCATTTTTAAACAACTAAGAAATTGCAAGAAAATTTCAATGACATGAATTCAGAATCAATAAATAGCCAGTGGAACAGGCACTTACCCATGTAAGATTTCCAATGTACAATGCGATTCTCTTTCCAGTATATGTATAGACAACATTGGGTGCTGATCCTTTACCTACATCATCGCCAACAGATGGTGGGAGAGCATCCATGTAATCTCGATCCTCTGGGGCATCTCCATTATTTGCAGATGGAGAGATGACATCATCATACAAATCTATCTGATCATGCCCACCATATTCAGCTTCCTGAGATACAGAAACAATGCTCTAGATTACAAAATACTCAAAATACTACTAAAGACTGAAATACAAGGATATTGAACTTTTTTTTTTTTTTTTTTAAATCTCACAGAAGATAGTCAAGGATCCAAACTTCTCAATACAATTGTTACCTCAACTTTATGGGATAGATGCATTCATGAAAGATGCCTGTAAAGCAAAGTTCTGTATATTGAATCTTATTTTCCCAATGACTTCTATTATAAAATTGGAGATAAGTTCCTCTGGAAAAATTTAACATGAAGACAATAAAATACAAAAATAAAATTTTGATACAATCATGGTATAGAGTCGCAACACATGAATACAAAACAGATAAGCTATTTTAACATTTGAAACAATACACACTGAAAGGGAAAACCCAACAATTACAACCTCATATATCAATAAGACCCAGAAATCACCAAGTTTTTTCAAACCCTCCCTAATGTTCCAAGTAATTTCCTTTAGCTGCTCAAATTCAGTATCTTAACTCTTTATGAAAAGTTGCTGGGTTTTTGTTTTTTTAAACAAATGAACATATCAATCTGGGCCAAAGGAAAGAGATGTGGGAAAAATAGGAAAGGAAATTATTTAAAATGTAGTAGTAAATGAAAAAGTTGGGGAAAATAAACAACAGATGAAATATAAGTAAAAATCTGTTACAACTGCCACAGATTAAACAATATTGAAGAAAATTTTATAAAGGTACTGCTATAAATATCATTCCCAATCAACAGGAAATTGATTTCTCTTTCTCTCTTAAGTGGCAAAAGAATTGTGAACATAGACTATAGTAGTGGTTTAAGACATAGATAGAGTAACCTATTTAGTGAATACTTATAGTTTACCTATCATACATAGAAAAAAGGGAAAAGATCCAGAGCTTGAAGAAACCATAGTCTAGTTTTGTTCCTACATATTTTTCAAGTGAAGGTAGGAAAAAATATTTTTCGTAATAAAAATCATGGAGGAAGAAAGAACATTTCACGAAGGGGAAAAATAAATTTTAAAAATTCACCAATAATTCTATTTGAGAGGGATTTGCTCTGAAGTACTAACCATTAATTTTTACTATAAGTAATCTAACCTCACTAAAATGGAAATAAAGTATCACAAACACCCATTTTTCCTAAGTTGCTAGAGTCTATGTGTTTTTATTGCAGTCAGATGCATCTGAGAAGGCAAGAAATTAGAGTAGATTTAAGACAAATGCTAAACAAGAGAGCTATGAAAATCTGAAGACAAAGCTAGCTTTCTTACTATTTTTCTATGATGAAAATTACTGAGAAAAGCAAATAAGAGATATAGTTACTGGTTCTATTATATGCAGCTACATGAAAAACTCCCAGAGACTCTTTTGGTATAATAGTAGCCAGATCAACAAAACACCGCTAATGTGGATCCCCAAAACAAGGCAATGTCATTCGGAAATATCACTGTGATATCATTATAAGAGGATTTCATCTGTAATAGAAAATATATATATATATATATGCACAACAAAATTTGAAGTTAACATTTATGTAAATGTACTCCATCAGTTAATCCAATATATAAATGGGATTTTGTATTATAGCTTCTATCTTTATGGGGCATACTTATAAATCTAATAAGGGTCCTAGATTCACAATTTAACTTTGTACAGTAGCATAACAAAAAAAAAAAAAAAAAATGACCACCCCCTTAAAATATAGATTTCTGCTATGCTGACACTTGCAAATAAACAGAATAACATGCTCATATTTTATCTTGAATAATAACAAAATTTGTGGGAATTTTGTTTTGAAGTTTCAGCATGAGCTGAAGCTTCCCGTTTTGTAGTTGCAGCACAAGGGTTCCACACATGGAACAGGAAAGGGGGTCACAAGTTCGAACCTTCATTTTCAGATCATAAGGGGTTGAGGGCACAGTAAACTCTCTTGCAATCCGGCTCTTAACAGCAAGTAGAATTATTATTATTCAAAAGAAGTTGTGTCCCCATCCTCCTCTGCAGAAAGTATAACCACAACATAGGGTCTAAGGGAGAGTAAAAAAGAATGCAATGGTTAATAGCAGGTGTAAAAATAAAGATATGTTAACACTTTCACTTACAAAAAATTATTAACATGCCAAGCCACTTCTTTTTTATAAGTAATCATTGTCTATGAATACAGTAACAATGAGTAAACAGCAATTTGTAAACAAAACCACATTCTACACTAACCTGGTATTTTACAAGCCACTTACTATTTTTGTCCATTCTTGAATTTCTATGTTGACACCAACCCATCCTTCCACATTGATATGGTTCTACCAATACTAGGATCAGCCATTTGTCTGGTAGTTGTACTGTTTCCAATTGGTTGAAGCATGATGCTAATGAGACCATGGTCCTGGGTTTGATCTCCATGTAGCTAGAGCTTCATTTTGTTCCAAAGTCATAGATTGCACTCCTAGCCAAGGCCAGCCGTTTCACAAATGTATGCCATTTGGATTCGGTAAGAAAATGTGGATGAATTTGAACAAATTTGTCACCATTACTGGAAAAGAACTCAAAGTATATGCCCCTCTATAGTGTCAATTGTGTCCATCTTAAGGCCAGCCCATACCACCTACCCAAACGTCTATAGTGCCAACTTTCTATTACCATCTTAATGAATGTTGTTTCAGAAAAGCTTACATTCACACTCAAAAAATCCATAAACTTTTTCATGGGCACAGTGAATCCTAAAACTTAAATTAAAAAATAACACAAAAATCTTTCAAATAAAAAGTGACAAGCACTACTGCTCAAAAGGTCTCATTTTCTACTAAAATTATCATTCTTGAAGAATATTTTGTGGCATTAAAAAATGAGCAATATATCATGATTTCTGTTCTCTAATAAAGGTTTCAAACAATAAAATGTTGGCCCATCTTAAATGCCTTTTTGTATAAATGGAAACTGACCCAGAAGAAAACTATAAATTTAAGCTATTATTTTGTTGCTAATAAGAATCGAGTTCATTTTTCTAACGTTTCCCTAATTTGTAAAGTATAAAATATATTAAAGCAGTGCAAATCACTGACAAGAAACTTGTACAAGATCTAAAAAGATTTTGATCTAACAATAAGTTAGGGAAAGCACTTTAGAAAATAAAATGTAAAATACCATGGACAGGTTTCTCTGAGCTATTGTTTTATGGACAGTTCATTCATAACAGTCAGCAAAAAGTAATATAATTTAAAATAGACATATACTCATCGAGAGTCAACATAGGGTTCTCAAGTCACTCCTGGCAGTCTTTAAGTACTCTTACTATTTTTTGTGGTCCTGTCACTCTGGTTAATGCTCACTCCTCTATGTTTTTCTGATCTTTCAAAGACAAAATAAGAACAACTGTCCCAAGGACATACAAACTGATACAACTGGCCTTCAGCTTAAAAAAAAAAAAAAAAAAAAAAAATTAAGTTAATAAAGAAAAATCAGAATTCTTAAGTAAAAGAATTTAATATAGTCACTTGATTAGAATTTTTAAATAACAATTTATAATGACATTTTACAGTTAAGAGCAAGTTCTAATTCTCATTTGATTATCACAACAATCTTCTGAATTTGCCAGGATGAGAAAATCACCTTCTGAGAGATTCAGTAACGTGCCCTAGATCACAATACTTCTAAATAAACAATGAAGCCAGATTTTGAACCAGGGCCATCTTTATGGTAGTGTTCTTCCACTATACTATAGTATGCTGTCTTTTATCCCATAAAGCATAACTGATGATAGCATGAATAACTTAAAATTAGCCACCAAAAAAAATTCTTCAAATTAGTGATAATAGAGATGTACATTGAAAGAAAATATGTAGATGAACAAGAAAGAATTTGGAACCATTTTTATACTCAATCTCTCCTAGGTAGTTTTCAATACACAGACCTTAGCCTAACTAATACTGCTATTCTTATAAACTGGGCAGAAATCCTCATTTTGTCTTCTAGGAACAATAAGTTCAGCAAAAACAAACCTATCTCATTCAATAAAAATATTAATAAGCAATTTAGTTGGAGAACAATAAAAATTTAACCATATAATGGAAAACTCTAACTTTCATCACCTAAATAGATAATGATGTTGGGAAAATGAAAGATACAAAGTAGTACCAGATTAAGAAATAAAAGTGAGAAAATTTTTTCTAATCCCTAGCTAAATAATTTTCTTTTTGAAGCTGTAAGATGGGTCCCTAAAAATCACAGAACTCATAGTCCCATGTAAACGAAAAAGAAGCTAGTTTCACATTAGAATCTATTGAAGTCAGTAAGATCCTACCTTTAGAATATTTAGTATGTGTAAACTCTTCTATGCTTTAATTTCCCCATCTGTAAAATAAGGGGGTTGGGACTCTCCTCTCCAACTCCAAGTCTTTTTTCCTGTGACTACATACTTCACAATAATATCAAGATGTCTACTTTTTGACACATCAACCAGGGTTGATTTTCACGTAATTGAGGCAAGAGAAAAAAGAGAGCTCAATTATACAATTTTAAATCAATAACTATAAATCTTAGCATGAACTGAAACTGCTTTAGCAGCTATTCTAGTGCTGTTCTCTTCCCAAATCCAAACATGTGCATGTAGAGCGGTATGAGGAAGAGGATGAAGTAGCATTGAAAAAAGAAAAGCCCAAATGATGCCTTCAAAAAAGTAACGGTTCCCAATTTGATGGTATCTATGGACCTCCAATTAAAGTCATCAAGAATTACTCCACACAAAACAGCAGAGGCCGTTGTGCTTTTTTCTCTCCCTCACCTTTTCTCATCACTTTAAATTCATCTGATAGATGAGGGAATTCTCTTCATCCCACCCCAAAAACACATCATAATAAGAAGAAAATGTAGAATTGGACTTAATTTTTCTTTTTTAAAACAAATATAAAAGTTCACAAAATTATCTCTTTGTACATTCAAACACTATATACTTTAAAAGTACAGGTTCATGAAACAAATTACTGCAGAAAGCAGGAGTAAAAAAGCAGAGGTCAGTGATATCCAGAATATAAAATCAAAGCTATCATTTTACCTAACTACAAACAAAACTGTATCATTTGATTTCATCAATTTCAAAGTCTAAAGAGGACATTAATAAAGTCATTTGAACATAGGCTACCTGGTTGATTTTAAAGAAAAATTCTTAATTTTTTTTTTTAAATTTGACTGTCAAAGTAGTTGATGAAATCCACAATATTTCTCTCACCCAGGCTGCAGGAAGACAATGAACATAATTACAGTACCAACTGGCATTACAAACAAAGGAAACATCCCTCCAAGATCAAGTCTGCAATAGCCTTGAAGTATTTCTGAGAAGTGAAGAAAATTGAAAAAAGACTTGACCACTAAGTGATGCCCAAAGTATACCTCCTCTGTAGGGAGGGATCGAAAAGCCAAGGACAGAAACTCCTGTAAGGAAAAGTGAATAAATATTATATTCATCCTGGCATTCAGTCCTAAAGTACACTGAGGACTGAGGAAATATATAGCATTGCCCTCTTGGAAGAAAATCCTCACTAGCAGTTTCCCTTCCTGTAAAATGCTTTAAAAAAGAATTTAAAAAAAGGTTTTGTCAACTGGACCAAATATATTGTTTTTGTATGGTTCTTAAAAGATGTTGTATTCTTCCTAGTAATTAATTGATACTTTAAGCACAATGAGTTTGTAATATGAACATTGCAAATATTAAAAATATATTACATGAATATCCATGTAAAAAGGCCCAGAAGATCCTTAAAAAACTTTGATGTTCTATTTGTATGTGAGACTCCAAAGTTTTGTGCTTATTTGTACTTTTAAGGAGACTTAAATGATATAACCTTCATAAGTACAAATAAGCTTTCAATACAAAGTACAAACACTAATGGGGCCTATAACTAAAAAAAAAAGTTTAAAAACGCCTAATCTAGACATAAAAAAAAATTGGCAACCTATTTTATGGTACTAAAATATATTCTTATTAATAGCAACATTTAATAGATTGAATTGGAATAAACTTTGAGGACAATTGCCATATTAGCATTCCATGTATTTAAAAAATTATTGCACATATGTGTGCATATAAAAGAAGTAGAAGGTGCAAAAAAGCGCTGGCATCCTATTTATTTTTTATGATACTAGAAAGTTTTAGTCTTAATAATTTAAGACATTTAACGACATATAAATTTTGAGATGATAGGCTTGAAATACAAACCGTAAGTATCTAAAACATTTTTCACTTTAAGATGCTTTAATCGTTCACAGCTTAATATTTAAAACATTTTTGGCACTTAACAAAGGAATAGGAAAATGTGGCAATTTTGTCTACTACCACATATACAAAAAAAAGTAAATCTTTAAGGAGAAACAGATCTGGATTCTGTCAATTAACACATTTAAATAAAAACCAACAAACACAGATTGTGAAAATTTTATAAAGTTCCTTTCTCCCAGGGACTAGAAAAAATAAACCTATTATGTATGAAACACCCACTACCACCAACAAATACCACCTCCCTCCTCAACATGTGTTATCAAGCAAAATATTATCCATCTTCTGGCTTCTTCCAAATTTGAAACTAAATCCCCACCTTCTAAAAGAAATCCTTTAAAGGGAAGGGGAAAAAAAACAACAAAAAACCCAAATTGCAACCTTCTACCCCCTTCCTCAATATGTGCTATTTGAACAAAAATACACTTCATCTATCTCTGGCTTCCAAAATTCAACCGAAATCCCATCTTCCAAAAGGAGCTTCTCTAAATTCCATAAAACAAAACAAACAAACAAACAAACAAACCCCACCACACATCCCCCAAATATGGACTATTAGCAAATACATTGATCTACCTTCTGGTTTCTTCCAAGTTCCAATTAAAATCCCACCTTCCACAACCAAAATCTTTCTTTAAAAACAAAACCCGAGCCCCAAACAAGCGTCCTCCCCCATGTGCGTCATCAAACAAAACACCACGTCCACCCCCAGGCTCCTCGCAAGTTTCCACTGAACCCCCCCTCCGGTGAGCTTTCCCCAGCACCCTCCGAGCTAGCTACATTCTCTCCAGTGGCCTCAGTCTAGCTCTCGTTTGCAGATCTCTTGTTTGGACGCTGAGCTCCCGGGGCAGGGGCTAGTGGTTTTTTGCTCCTTTGGAGGCATTTCCTTTGATGAGCATTAGTGAAGCCAGGCACTAGAGGCAAAAGGCCGCCCCTTCCCACCTCACCCCCGAAGCCGCCAGCCCAAGCAAAGACAAACCCCGTGCCAAGCCCTGGGCAGCCTTCCCCAGCCGGCGCTTCCTTCCCGAGGGCATCTCCCGGCTCCCGTTCCAACAGCAAGGGCAGACGTTTTGCAAAAGAATCCCCACCCCTCAGAATCAGAATCTCGGTTCTTCCGAAAGGGGCTGAGGAGATTGGGACCCTCCCCGAGGGCAGGAACCTTCCCCTGCCCCTCTCGGCCTTTCTTTGTATTCCCGCTAGGACTAAGCCCACAAAGCCAGTGGTCTGAGCAGGCGCTTAATAAGTGCGTTAAAATTTTTTTTAAACTAAATGCTTCCCGTTCCGGAGCTCCCAGCAGCCCTCTCCCCCCCCTCCACCCCGGGGGGCCGCCCACCCACCGCTCAAGCCCTGCTAAAACCGGGGTACGAAGCGGGGGTGGGGGAGTGGGGGGGATTGGCGACCACAAAGCCTCCCAGGGCCGAGCGGCGTCAAGGGACGCGGTGCATTTAGACAGAAAGAGATGAGGGAGATCATTTTAATTTCGAATTACAATGTGTGAATGAATATAGATACTGGTTTTGTACGTTTGGAAGAGAGATGCAGAGGCCCTTTTTTTCACTCGGTGTCCGATTGGCGCGCCCGGTCCTTCAGGTGTGAGGAAGACCTTCCCGCCCGGAGGCCGCCGCCTCCCCCTCCCCGACCAGGCCCCAGCACGACGGCAGCGACTGCCAGGCCAGGCCTCGGGGCCTGGGGAGGCGGCGCTGGCGAAGGGACCCGTGGCCCAAGCAGCAGGCGGGGTCCGGGGAGAGCGAGGCGCGAGGAGGGCACAAAGGGCCGCGAAACGGAGGCTTCCATGAGGCGAGGGGAGGGGTCGCCGGAGCGGGAGCGGAGCGGGTCCCTTCACAAGGCCGAGCCGAACCGAGCCGGGCAAGAGGGCGGGCCTCGGCCGTCCTGCCCCTGCCCCCGCCCCCGCCCCCCGGCGCACACGAGGCCCGGCCCTGCCACCGCCGCCGCTGCTCGGGGCCTAAGACTAGGCGGGAAGCCCCGGGACCCGGGCGTCGCCCATAATGGGGAGGCGGGGAAAGAGGAGTCGGAGCCGAGCAAGCCTAGAAGGCGGCGCGGGGAGAAGGGAAGGGGGGGGGGCGGGAAGAACGGGAGAGGAAGGCCGGGAACGGGGCGGCCCGAGAAGCTGGCCAAGGTGCAGCCCCCGCAGCGGGCGGGCCCAGCCCCGGCCTCGGCCGCAGCCCCGCCGGCCTGCACGCAGCCTGCTTCGGCCGCGTGGGCCTCCGGGGGGAGGGGATGGGCCGCACGTACCTGGTTGAACTCCTCTCCCACATCCGCGTAAATGTCTATGTGATCCACACCGTCCGCCATTTTCCCTCGGCTGCCGCTGCCGCCGCCGCCGCGGCCACCTAAAGCAGCTCGGTCCGCAGCAGCAGCAGCAGCAGCGGATCTAGCGGAGGGGGGAGGGGGGATCCATTGCGTCACTTCCGAGTCAGGAGGCGGGAGGGGTGGGCGCTGTGGGCGGGAGCTGCAGCTGTGGAGGCGAGCTGTGCGCGGGCCTGGAGCTGCGGCTGTTCTGACCCAGAGGTGTGGAAAAGCAAAAGAAACCTTTTTCTTTTTTTTCATTTCCCCCCTACCCCAATAAAGCGCGGGCTTCTGGCTCTGATGCAGCCGGCACAGCTTGGGTTCGGTGTCTCCGTGAAAAGGATGACGGTCCCGACACGTGGCACAGCCTTCGCTTCCTAATTGTTTGCAATTAGAAGCTGAATGTTTACATGTATAATTTGGGAATCGCGCAGCATCCGAAGCTCCTTTTACTGAACACCCACGGCTCTCCTTTTCCCTCCAAGTCCCACACCTGCTACGGTGAATGGAGCTCCAGAAAGAGAAAGTGGCTCGAGCATTTGCATGCATGCCGCATTTGGTTGTGCGTGCTGCATTTGCCTTTGCATCCTGCACGGCTTGCCGTTTCCACGGTTTGCTTTGATCTCTCCCCAACTCTTTTCTACTATCCCTCATCTTTCCTCTTACAACTCAACTAATAGTGGTTATAAATTTCCTCCCGAGGAAAAAATAGCAAAACAAACAAAAAGCCATGTACACGTTAACGTAAAAGCGTTTTTAAAAATGTCTGCCAATCCTTGAGTACTGCCCGCGCCTAATTCTATAAACCCCGGTCTCCAGGGACTTTGTTTCTGCTGTCTATAATTACGCTCCTCACAGGACCGCTTTCCCCGCGCTATTCCTCCAGGAAGGCAATAATGGCAGAGCTCGCAGTAAACACTGGAACAGAAGAAAGCCACTTAGAAATTCATCCGGAGTGAAAAAATATCTGTGAAGGACCTAGTATTTGCTACGGTGGTAGTCCGGGGTTGAGATAAGCAAGGGAAAGAAAGGGTAAAAGATGGGTGAGATTTCAGGAAAAAAATCGATAGGGCTCGGAAAGGTGGAAAAAAAGAAAGGAATAAAACAAGATTGATATCTACAGTAATGCCATTCTATGCAGCTGCTCCTTTAATAGGGAAGAAATCAATCTAGTCTTCTACAAATTTTGTTATTGGGGAAAAAACAACTGTACATGATGTAAAGATGACTAGTGAGATCCTACCAGAATTCTAGATGATCAGAGCTTATCCTAGTCTAGATCATCACGGTCATGACTTTTATTTTAGTATGAGATTTTAATTTTCCAAACTAAAGCGTGTGGCTCTTTTGATACTGTTGCATTAGGGCTTTACTTGCCCTTCATTCTGGCAAATTGCGGCCCATGCACATTCTCTCCCTTTGGTAGAGTTTGTCCAGTGTTTTCCTGTAGCTGCCCTAGCGAGGGCCCATTCAAGGCTTGGCCGGTTTGTTTAATTTTCTGCACGTGTTACGTAGTGTTTGGGCAATTAGACCTTGAACTTCATCGAGGACCAACCAGCTCCATCACCGGATGCGGTCTCTTTTATCAGACCCCTCTTTCCGAGGCAGCATGATCCCAAGCATTGTCGTCCAGTCTTGTCTCTGACACATACTATCTAGGGGATCCTGTTTTACAAGTCATTTAACCTCTTATTGTGCCCGGCAACTTTATCTGTGACTCCAACAACGTTTTAAGGCTTTATAAAATTGTAGGAAGGAAGAGAAGGGGACATGGAGACATGTCCTGAAAGAAGAAAAGACAAAACTTAGCAGCAAATGTACAGTAAACATGAAGGAGGATTGGAGGATGACACGGAGGATGAGACTGTGGGTGACTGGACCAAGGATGGGGAGCTCTTGAAAGTTGGGAAGAGGATAGTTTTTAGGGGAAATACCATGAGTTCAGTTTTGGATACATTGAATCGGAGCTATCTTTAGGACATCAAAGTTGGAGTGTCAGAAGCAATTGATAATATGACTAAAGGTTAGAGCTAAATATGTAGATCTGCAAATCGTCTGTATAAAGGTAATGGTTGAGCCCATGGGAGCTGATGAGATCACCCTGATAAATAGTACAGAGGTCCCCAGAGAGAGGCCTGCTGAAGGGACACTGGTGAGTACTAGGTGTGCCTGGAATGAAGAACCAGCCAATGAGCCTGAGAATTAACAGCCCCCATCTCCCACCAGCCAGGCTACTTTGGATTTGGTTATATTATCATTCCCCAGGACACTCATCTTTGGGAACTCTCATTATCTCACGAGAGATTCAATCTTGACAGTCCCATCTCTTCAGTACCCTTTGCCCCGCTGACTGGACCCATAAGGAGGGTATAGCAGACCCCTTTAAGGAGGGAGCCCCATCTTCTCTCCATTTCCCATCAGCTAACCTGCTGCATCATTCCCTTGAGCCAGGTACCTTTTCTCACCTACCTGCTTTTCAAATTCATTTTGTATGTTGCCTTATTCCATGAGATTTTAAACTTCTTTCGGGCTGGAACTCTCTTTTAATTTGTATTTGTATTTTCCTCACTTAACACAGTTTTTGGCACACAGTAGGCACTTTATAATATTTATTGACTGATAGGGAGGAGAACCAAAAGACTTCTGAAAGAGAAGGGTGATTAATAATGTCATAAGCTGCAGAAAGGTCACTGAGAAAAGGCCATTCTATTTGGCAATTAAGAAGTCATTGAGACCAGCAGGATGATTTCAGAAAGGCCTAGAGAGACTTACATGAACTGATGCTAAGTGAAATGAGCAGGACCAGGAGATCATTATATGAACAACAACAATTACTACATGATGATCAATTCTGATGGACGAGACTCTCTTCAACAATGAGATAAAACAATCAACTCCAATAGAGCAGTAATAAACTGAACCAGCTGCACCCAGTGAAAGAACTCTGGGAGATGACTATGAACCACTACATAGAATGCCCAATCTCTGTATTTTTTCCACATTTTGGATTTCCTTCACAGGCTAAATGTACATTATTTCAAAGTCCGATTCTTTTTGTACAGCAAAATAACTGCATGGACATGTATACATATATTGTATTTAATTTATACTTTAATATATTTGGCATGATTTGGTCGACCTGCCATCTGGGGGAAGGGGGGAAGGAGGGGAAAAATTGGAACAAGGGATTTGGCAATTGTCTATGTTGTAAAATTGCCCATGCATTTACCTGGTAAATAAAAACTATTAGAAGAAGAAGAAGAAGAAGAAGGAGGAGGAGGAGGAGGAGGAGGAGGAAGAGGAGGAGGAGGAGGAGGAGGAGGAAGAGGAGGAGGAGGAGGAGGAGGAGGAGGAGGAGGAGGAGGAGGAGGAGGAGGAGGAGGAGAAGGAGAAGAAGAAGAAGAAGAAGAAGAAGAAGAAGAAGAAGAAGAAGAAGAAGAAGAAGAAGAAGAAGAAGAAGAAGAAGAAGAAGAAGAAGAAGAAGAAGAAGAAGAAGAAGAAGAAGAAGAAGAAGAAGAAGAAAGAAGAAGAAGAAGTCATTGATCACATGGGAAAGAGAAGTTTCATTTGAATGATGAAGTTGGAAGCTTCCCCAGTGATTATTGTTTATCCTTCATTCTCAAAGAGAACTATGACATCAGGGAAATGATGTCATGACATGCAAGTGAATTGGAGGGAGGGCTGGGCAAGGTCTTTCCCCTCCAGAGCCATCTGGGATCAGGAGTCAGATATAGATCTGGACGACTGGAGATAACCCTGGATGAAATGGGTTAAAGCTAAAATCTTCAACTGCTCTCAGTTTGACTGAGGCTGCACCCATTCAATGATTAAGGCCAGGTAGCAATTGAGACAAAGAATCTCCTCTTTCATCTACTCCAAAAAAAAAAAAAAAAAAAAAACCTAAATAAATAATCTGACACCATAGAGGTTTTAGAAGAGAAAAAAAAAAAAAAAAAAAAAAGAAATAGAGGTATCAGTTGAGCTTTCTTAATCTCATTAGCCAAAAGAGAGAGATGAGAACTAGCAGAAGCAGCAGTAGGATAAAGCAAGATAAACTTTGAGTTTTAGATTCTTCCCTTCCTCCTCTCCTCCTTCTTGAAAAGGCAAACTATTTTGTTGTTCATTGTTTGTTGGGCTTGGACTTTGTTTTTAAATGGGCAGATTTGTAGGCAGCAAGGAAACATTTAATAGATAGGGAGAGGGGATGGGATCAGGGATGCACATAGAGGGATTTGTGTTGGCTAGGAGTGGACTATTTCTTCATGGAAAACAGCTGTAAGGAGGATATGATGGAGGCATATCTGAGAGATGTGAGATGAGGTGGAGGAAAGAAGAGGGAACTTTCATCAAAAGAAAAATAAGTTGAGGTCCTTAGATGAGAAGGTTAGAGAAAGAGGAGCCAGGGCTATTGGAGATTTAAGGAGGAATGAGGGTTAGGGCCTATAAAAAGATTGCCTTGCTGCAGTGAGGGTCCAGTCAAGATTTTATTACTTACATTTGTGGTAGACTGAGTCGCCATAATTTTCTATCTCCAGCCCCATTCAGCACCACATGAATAAGGTTTGGTAAAGCTTTATAGATGATAGGACAAGGGGCCAAGGATTTAAATGCATAAAAAAAAAAAAAAAATCCTTTTCCCTTTGAAAGACCTCAGTTTTGATTCTACCCATTTCTCTAAAGGGAAAAAAAAATTAGGTTGGAGAAAATATTATTTCCTGATATTTTTAGCTGAACTAAAATATTTTAAATATACTTCCATATCTATTTAACATAGGAAAAAATATGATACATTTGATTTTATTTTATCCTAACATGAATGGTTAACAGACTTGTCTTATGATAATGAGTTTTCTAGATTATCAAATAAAACAATACAATGTTTTTATTACTTACATGTCTTATTTTGTGAAATGTTTTTTCTGCTAGAAAATATATCAATATATCAATCTCAATTACTGACTGAAAAAGAATTACAAGGAGCAATAACATGGTGAGAGGAACTTTGGAGAATCTTGGCACTGAAAAAATATCAAATCATTTTTATATTATAAAACATGAAATTATAAATAATTTAATAATAGGAGTGTTTAAAGTTTTTTTTGAGTTATAAGGCTGTAGTAAATTCATATTTTTAATAAATTATGCACTAAAATTATTGCTTGGATCATTTTATTTAAAGTGTCAGGAGGTGGAGGGAAAGGTATAAAAAAGGAGAAAATTACTAGTGTTTAAATATGGAAGCCATTACCTTGAGGCACAATTAACTCTAAATACAGGAGAAAATCCTCTGCCTTGAGATTTGTAGAGCCTGGCACAGATTCTAATAAACATATTAGGAACCTAAATACTTCTTCCTAAAATGAAAACTTCACTCTTTTAGAATAATAGAACACTTCAGACCTACTTCCCAATCTCTACTGCAGCTAGATATTTGGACTCAAGATTTTTGCATAGCCTTGAGAAACCTATAATTTTCATGAGTTACACCCTTCGGTTAAAAATGAACTTAGTTTTGAAAGCCATGTTATAATTGCCCTAGGCCTATTTCCTTTAGTTTTATAGTACTTGTTCCTGTGTTTTGCCATTTTTATTCTCATTCTCTTCAAACTCTAATGAGTTTGCATTTGAAATTTGGGAAAAAAAATCTTCTACTAGTCATTTGTCTTAATTAGTATTTTTATGATCTATCTCTGTGATATATCTAAGTTTTTGCTTTAAAAAATTTTTGTAATGTTTTATAATCCCAAATTTTCTCTCTCTCTCTCTCTCTCTAGCCCTTCACTCATTTATAAGGCAAGCAATATGATATCAATCATACTATGTGAAATCATGCAAAAAATATCAGTATTAGTCCTGATGTGTGTGTGTATGTGGGGTGGGAAATAAGAAAAATGAAGAAAATGAAAATAATTATTTTTTAATTTACGTTCAGAATGACACAATTTCTCTCTGGAAGTAGATGGCATTATCCTTTATGACTCCTTTGGAATTGTCTTGGATCATTGGATTGATCAGCATAGCTAAGTCTCACAGTTGATCAATCTTACAATATTGATATTAGTTTATAAAATATTCTGGTACTGTTCACTTCACTTGTATCAGTTTCTGTAAGTCTTCCCAGCTTATTCTGAAACCATACTGCTCATCCTTTCTTATAACACAATAGTATTCCATCAAAATCATATACCATAACTTTTTTAGCCATTCTCCAATTGATGGGAATGCCCTCAACTTTCAATTCTTAGTCACCACAAAAAAAGCTGCTCCAAGTACATATAAATTCTTTTCCTTTCCCTTTGATTTCTTTGGGATAAAGACCCTCGGAATGATATTGCTGGGTTAAGGGCTATGCTCAATTTTATTTGGACATAGTTTCAAATTGTTCTGCAAAATAGTTGAGCCAGTTCACAATTTCACCAAAAGTGAATTAGTGTCTTAAATTTTCCATACTCCTGGCATTTTTCATTTTTCTCTTTTGTCATATTACCAATCTGATAAGTATGAGTGATACTTCAGAGTTGTTTTAATTTGCATTTCTCTAATCAAGATTGATTTGAGAGCATTTTTTTTTTAGTGACTATAGATAGCTTCTGAAAACTGCTTGTTTATAACTGTTGACCATTTGTTAATTGGGAAATGACTTATTTTTTTTTTTTTTATAAATTTAGTTCTGTTATTTATGTAAAATGTTTCCCCCAGGTTTCTGGCTTTCTTTTTCATTTAGGGTGCGTTGGTTTTGTTTGAGCAAAAAATTTTTTAATTTCACATAATCAAAGTTATCTATTTTACTTCCCATAATCACTTCCATCCCTTGTTTGGTCGTACATTTTTCCTTTATCCATAGATCTAACAGGAAAAAATTTCCATGGTCCCCTAATTAACTTATGATACCACCCTTTCTGTTTAAATAATTTATCCATTTTGAACTTAATTTGGTACACAGTGTGAGATGTTAGTCTATGCCTAGTTTCTGCCAAAATACTTTCCATTTTTTTCCCAGGAGTTTTTGTCAAATAATCAGTTATCACCTTCAAAGCCTGGATCATTGAATTTATCAAACACTAGATTATTAGGTCATTTACTACTATGTATCTAATCTATTACATTGTTCCATTGCTCTGTTTCTTAACCAGAACCAGATTGTTTTGATGATTACCATTTTGTAACATAGTGTGAGACTTGAGTAAGACTGACTGCCTTCTTTTATATTTTTTCATTGATCCCCTTGATATTCTTTACCTTTTGTTCCTCCAGTTAATTAAAATTTTTTTTCTAGTTTTATAAAATAGTTCTTTGTTTGTTTGATTGGCTTGGCACTGAATAAATAAATTAAGTTAGCTAGAATTGTCATTTTTATTATATCGGCTTGGTCAGCCCATGAGCTATTAATAGTTCTCCAGTTGTTTAGATATGTCTTTATTTGTGTAAAGAGCATTTCATAATTCTGTTCATGTAGTTCCTATGTGTGGCTTGACAGGTATTTTACATTATTTGTAATTATTTTAAATGCAATTGATCTTTTTATCTCTTGCTGCTGGGTTTTATTGATAATATATAAACATGCTAATGGTTATGTAATTTTATTTTATATTTTGCAATTTTCCTGAAGTTGCTAATTATTTCAAGTACTTTTTAATTGATTCTCTAAGTCCTCAATGTATGCCATCTCATCATTTGCAAAGAGAAATAGTTTTGTTTTCTCACTGCCTATTGTTATTTCTTTGATTTCTTTCTTGCTTTTTTTTTTTTGGTCTACCATAGAACATTATTGAATAATATTGATGATAATGGACATTCTTGTTTGATCCATGATCTGTTGGGAAGGCTTCTAATTTATCCCCATTAAAAATAATGCTTACTCTTGGTTTTAGAAATTTACTACTTATCTTTTTTATTTTTAAGTTCCATTTATCCCTATACTTTCTAGTGTTTTTTTTTTTTTTTAATAGGAATGAGTGTTGCATTTTTTCAAAAAATTTTTTTGCATCTATTAATATAATCATTATATTTGCTGCTTTTGTTATCGATATGGTCAATTGTATTTATAATTTGTCCAATATTAATCAGCCCTTGTAAAGGGCTGAAACTCTGAGTAGATGCACTGGAATCAGACCACAGAGTATTTAAGGCTAATTACCGATTGGACAATACTCTATTAGCCTATGCTTGGAAAGTGGCCCTTTTCACTATTGTGTTGGCTCTATCTTTTGGTGTAAAATTATAGATACAATAATTAATTGTAGGAGGAATTAAGGGGTGGAGTAAAACAAGCCAGGGTCACTTTGGCTGTGGACAAGGAAGAGAGAGGAGGTTGTGGAGAGCTTGTGAAGTTTTCATCCATCTGCTTTACTTCTCCCTCTAAAGACCAGGGACTTTTGCTGATCCTGACTCTGGATGATCCTGAGGTCAATAGGGAGCTAACTTGGACTTCACAAGCCCTATATCCCTAATATGAATCCCATGTGGTTATAGCATATAACATGGTTTTGTCACAAAAGTGCCATATTGATATAATCATCTTGCTAGTATTTTAATATTTTTATATCAATATTCATTAGGGAAATTGGCCTACAATTTTCGCGCTCTGTTTTTGCTGTCCATAGTATAGGTACCAAAACCATATTTTTATCATAGAAAGAATTTAGTAGGACTTCTTTACCAATTTTTCACAAATAGTTCATATGATATTGTTATACTCTAAATGTTTGGTAGAATTTGTTTGTAAATCCATCTGGGATTTTTTTTTTCCTTAGGGAACTCATTTATGGCTTGTTCAACTTTTTTTTAGGATAGAGTTATTTAAGTGATCTATTTCTTCTTTTGTCTAGGCAGTTTTTACTTTTGTAGATATATATGCATTTCATTTAGATTGTCAGTTTTATTGACATGCAACTGGGCAAAATAAATCCTAATAATTGCTTTACTTTCATCTTCATTCGAAGTACATTCACCCTTTTCATTTTGATACTATTTTTTTTTGGTTTCTTCTTTAAAAAATCAAATTAACCAATGATTTATCTGTTTTATTGCTTCTCCTCCCCCTATAAAACAAATTCTTAGTTTTATTTATTAATTCAATGTTTCTTTTTTACTTTCAATTTATTTAATCTTTTCTTTGATTTTTAAGAATTTTCATTTTGCTGTTTATTTGGTTTTTTAAAAAATTGTTCTTTTTTAGTTTGTTTTTTAGTTGTACTCCCAATTCACCGATCTGTTCTTTCCTCCTTTTTTATTTTATTTTTAGAAATATAAATTTTCCCCTACTTAATATTTTTGCTGCATTGCTCATATTTTGGCATATTCTCTCACTGCTGTCATTTTCTTTAATGAAATTATTGATTGTTTCTATGGTGTGTTCTTTGATACACTCATCCTTAGGTCAGATTATTTAGTTTCTGATGTTAAGTGAAGTAGAACCAAGAGAACACTGCACACAGCAACAATAAAATTATGTGATGATCAACTGTGATGAACTCTTTTCAACAATGAGGTGATTCAGGGCAATTCCAATAGACATGAATGGGGAGAGCCATCTGCATCCAGAGAGAGCACTATAGGGACAACATGTAGATGACAACATAGCATTTTCACATTTGTTGTTATTGTTGCTGTTATTGTTTTCTTGCTTGGCTTTTTTCTTTCTCACTCCCCCCCCCCTTTTTGTCTGATTTTGTGTATGTGTGCAGCATGATAAATGTGGAAATATGTTTAGAAGAATTACATATATTTAACCTACATTGGATTACTTGCTACCCAGGGGAGGGAAGAGGGGGAAGACAGGGAGAAAATTTTGAAACACAAGGTTTTGCAAGGTTGAATGTTAAAAGGTATATTTATATATATTTTGAAAAATAAAAAGCTGTTATTATTATTTGAAAAATAGATCATTTAGTTCCAAGTTAATTTTTAATCTGTGCTACCAAGGCTTTGATTGAATGTAATTTATATTGCTTTATAGTGCAAAAGGGTGCATTTAATTAGTATATCTGCTCTTCTGCATTAGGTTGTGAAGTTTTTATGCCTGATCCATGGTCAGTTTTTGTGAAGGTGTCAAGAACAGGTGAGAAAAAGATATACTATTTTCTTTTTCCATTTAGTTTTCTCTAGAGATTATCAAATGAAACTTTTCTAAAATTGAATTCATCTCCTTAATTTCTTCTCCCTTTTTTGGTTTTTTAGATTTATTTAATTTTGAGAAGGGAAAGTTGAGTTCCCCCTCTAGTTTTACTATCAATTTCCTTCTTTTTGTTTATTAATTTGGATGATCTGCCATTTGATGAACATATATTTAGTTTTATTTACTTTGTTGTCTGTGGTACCTTTTAGTAAAATGTACTCTCTGTGATTATCTCTTTTAATAAGGTCTATTTTTGCTTTTGCTTTGATCATGATTTGAGATCATGATTGTTGTCCCTGTCTTTTTTGTTTGTTTTACTTCAACTGAGGCATAAGAGACTCTAATCCAGGTCCTTATTTTTACCTCTGTGTGTGATTTCCTTTTTCAAGAGTGTCTCTTGTAAACAATATATTGTTGAATTTTGGTTTTTAATTCAACCTGATATCTGGTTCTTTTTTATGGATGGATTCATTTTATTCACATTCACAGTTAAGGTCATTATCTGTGATGTCACTTAATACTATTTTCTTCTGTTAATTTCCCTCTGCCACCTTTCCCTGTCCCTCCTCAAAAGTCTTTTTTTGCTTCTGATCATTGCTTTCCTTAATCTGCCACCTTCTCTTATCATACATCTCTTATTCTTATTCCTTTCCCTTCCTGCTTCCTTTTTGGGTATGTCTATAACTGAGTATAGTGTGTGTATTGTTTCCTCTTTGAATTCATTCCAATTAATGTGAGATTTAAGCATTGCCTGTTGTGCCCCCCATTCTACCCTACACTGTACAAGCTCTTCTTTATGTACCTCTTTTATGTAAGATAATTTTTCCCATTCTTTCTCTTCCTTCTCCTTGTGCATCCCTCTCTCACTTTCTACTTTTTAAAAAATCATCCCAACATTATCAATTTACACTCATGTCCTCTGTGTAAATAACTTTTAACTAACTGATAATGATAAAGTTCTTAGGAGCTACATGTATTACCTCCCCATATAAAAATATAGACAGATTAACCTTATTAAATACCTTATGATTTCTCTTTCATGTTTTTTTTTTTTTGTGTGTGTGTGTATGTTTCTTTTATTTCTTGTTTTTTCATTTCTATTTAGCTCTGACCTTTTGAAAGTCCTCTTCTATTTCATTAAATATCCACTTTCCCCTTGAAAGATTATACTCAGTTTTGCTGTATAGGTCATTGGTAGTTGTAATTCCAGCTCCATTGCCTTGCAGAAAATTTATTCCAAGCCCTTTGGCTTTTAATATAATAGTAGCTTAATATAAGCTGCTAAATCTTGTATAGTCATGATGGTGATTCCATTATATTTAAATGGTTTCTTTCTGCAGCTTGTACTATATCCTCATTGACCTGGAAGCTCTAGAATTTGGCTATAATGTTCCTGGGAGTTTTCATTTTGGAATCTCTTTCAGTAGGTAATCTTGAAGAAGACCTTTCAATTTCTATGTTGCCCTCTGGTTCTAAGATATTGTGGCAATTTTCCTTTATAATTTCTTGAAACATGATATCTAGATTATTGGGGGGGAGGTGTCATGGCTTTCTAATAATTCTTAAATGATTTCTCCCTGATCTATTTTTCCAGACCAACTATTTTTCTGATACTTCACATTTTCTTCTATTTTTTTCATTCTTTTGATTTTGATGTCTAATGGAGTTATTAGCTTTCACTCGCCCAATTCTTATTTAAAAGGAATGATCTTCTTCAGTAAACTTTTGTGCCTCTTTTACCATTTGTTCAATTCTGTTTTGTTTTTTTTAATATCACTTCCTCCAGTATTTTTTGTGCTTTTTTTTTTTTTTTTTTTTTTCCTTTATACTAAGCTAAAATGGCTTTCTTTGCTTCTTTCTCCCAGGCATTCTTGTTAGGCTTGTGTTCAATTTGCATGTGTTTTTTTTTTTTTTTTTTTTTTTCCTTTAAAGTTTTACTTATACCTGTTTTTACATTGTTTTGTGAGTTTTGATCTTCTCCATTACCACAGAACTTTTATGGTCAGGGTTTTTTTTGTTGTTGTTTACTCATTTTTTTCAGCCATTTTTTTGACTTTGAACTTTATGCTAAAAATTGTGCTTTGCTCATCTAGGCAGCAAGGTACTATCCCAAGCTTTAGATTTTTTTGCACTGCTGTTTTCACAGCTAGTTCTGGGGATCTGTAAGTTTTAAGTGGTTTCAAGGTGGTGTGATCTGAGAGAGGTATGGTCACTGCTCTCCTGATCTGTACTCTGGTCTGTGCTCAGGAAGGGCTCCCGTCCCCCTGAAGCCACAAACACTCCTCTCAGCCCTATATCTGCGAGCTAGACCTGTGGGTGGGCAAGAGTTGCGAAATA
Organism: Sminthopsis crassicaudata; assembly: GCF_048593235.1. NCBI lineage: Eukaryota > Metazoa > Chordata > Mammalia > Dasyuromorphia > Dasyuridae > Sminthopsis > Sminthopsis crassicaudata. The sequence goes on from NC_133621.1 coordinate 204,601,457, forward strand.
TGAAATTTCCTGGGCCCGTGCTCAGCGCCAGCACAGGGTCTCCTGCAATCTTTTTCTGATCAGTTCTTCAACCACCTTCAGCTCTCTGGGTTCAGAGCTTCCAAAGTTGCTGCTGCCATTGTCATCACATTCACAACTTATTGCTTATTATGGCTGCAGTGTGTTTTCCAGGCCAGTCCCCTACCCCAGTATCACAGAGCAATCCTTCCAACTTTCTATGTTAGTCTTGGCTGGAAAAAAAAAGTCTCATCCAGCTTTTGTTGACTATTTGTTGTTGTTGTTGAGTCATTTAATAATTATGTCTGACTCTTCATGATTCCATTTGGAGTTTTCTTGGCAAAGATACCGTAATGGTTTGTCAAACACTAGATTGCTATAGTTATTGATTATTTTGTTCTGTGAGCCTAACCTATTCCAATGCTCAACTGCTCTATTTCTTAGCCAGTACAAATGGTTTTGATAACCGCTGCTTTATAATATAGTTTTAGATTTGGTGCAGTTGGGCCACCTTTATTTGCATTTTTTTTAATTAATTCCCTTGAAATTCTTGACCTTTTGTTCTTCTAGATGAATTTTGTTGTTATTTTTTCTAGGTTTCTAGTTCATTTTTCAAGTGAGGAAACTAGGCAAACAGATTTATGTGACTTTCCCAGAGTCATACCATTAGTAAGCGTCTAAGGCCAGATCTAACTATTGTCTCCTCAATTCCACTGATTTAGCACCTTGTAAGAATCCTAACATCTCCAGCTTTCTTTTGATTTAGAACATAGGTGTTCATGACCTCCCTGATTTCTCAAGGAGGTGGGAACCCCCAAAAAGAAGGTGATAACGCCTTCCCTGATTGCTCAAAAAAGGAGTGAAAACACCATAAAAGAAGGTGATCACATCCTTCCTCATGTCTCAGGAAGGGAGATGAAAACACCGGAGGAAATGGGATAATCAAATCAGATTAGCGGGTTTCTGAAGGGGCTCACTCTTAAAACAGGTATACATAAATCCATCAATATGGGAGATATTACACATAATTACATAAGCACATAGTAACATAACACAGGCTAGTAGTGATGTAACAAATAACATGAATCAGCATGAGGAATTATATATTCCATAAGTCCTAGAACTAGTCCAAAACCAATCTATTGTCCATTACTTCATGTGCCAGGAATCCAATAATTTTAGCAAGTTTTGAAGTCCTGCAATAGTCTCATCATATGTTAGGGAATCCAATGATTCCTTCTGGTTTTCAAGTCCTGCAACAGTCTCATTATCAGCCATGCTCTTTCAACGTCAGATGGTTTTTAGGTCTTCTCCTTTGTTTTGAGGTTTTTCTCTTTTTCTGGCTCTCTCCAGGTGCTCATTGGCACCCATCTGATTCCTTCTCCATCTGTAGAAATACAAACAAACCCTTTCTCCCAAGCAGTTAACTTATCTAGTCCCTTCTATTTACCATTTTCTAGATTTCTCCTCATCATCTGGCAATTACATTGGAGCTGCTTACACTGGAAACTGCCCTTCTGTTGAGTTAAAAATCCTATATTCTCCCCAATTGTAATCCCTTTCTGCCATCTGATTGCTTTTTGGCTGATTGATCAAATCAGAGTCCTGACCTTTTAAAGACTCTCTGGGTGTAAACTCAGCTGCCATCATGTCCCACCTGTCTTTTGTATGGTATCTTGGGGCTGGGCCCTGCCTCTCATTTCCCTGGATCAATCTACATTCTGAGGCCCAGTGGAAGCCCTTGTGGCATTTTGGACATAGGGTTTTAGGTCTTCTCTCACTATGTCTTCTCACTCTATCTTTAGACTGGGTTCTCAGATGGCCTATTTTTCCATACTGAAAACATCAACGAGTTTCTCTAGAAGTCCTTTGCCAACAGGGACCCTGTCTTCCCAAGTTCATCATAGTCTGGGTATAATAAGCACTTGTGCTCACTGTGGCACAGCTTCTTATGTTCTCCTCTAAAGGAGAATCTTTGTGTAGATTCTCTCTGCAAACTTCATTGGCATTTTCCTTAGCCAATTGTCTTATCATAATTCTTGTAGCTGCATTTTCTCCAATGGTTCTTGTGACAGCTGTTTGCAAACGTCCCACAAAAACCTCAAAGGGTTCATTGGGACCTTGCTCTACTTTTGTGAAGGCTTCTCCTCAATCTTTTTCTGGAAAGGTGCCCCAAGTTTTTATAGCAGCAGGAGCAATTTGTTCATACGCTCCTATGGGGTAATTAATCTGTGCTGAATTCTCTGCATACTGACCTTCATCTGCTAGTTGGTCAAAGGTGATTTGTACATTAACTCCAGTTTGCTTATTGTGTCAGGCTTGAATACTACATAATTCAAGATACTCTGAAAGCCATAGCAAGTTTTGTCCAGGTTCTAAATATGTCCTTGCTATGGATTTCCAGTCACTAGGGGTTAAGATTTCATAAGCCAAACTCTCTAGTAACATCTTAACATAAGACGATGTAGTCCCATAAAGAGTGCAACCTTTTTTTCAAATCCTTAATTTTTTCCAAATCAAAAGGAGTGTATCTTCTCCATTTTTGACCTAAAGAGTCAAGCTCTTCAATCACAGGGTATGCATTTATTAAATCAGATATATTCTGCCCTTTTTTTGCTTTAACTAATGCCTTTTGTAATCTTGTTATAGGCTGCTTCATAAGTGTTGCTGAATGTGTTACTGCCTCTCCCCCTCCTCCTTCTCTTTCTACCCATGAAGGGGTAATTGAGGGAAGTAGGTCAGGGGATGGGAAATGTTCCTGTTGTGAAGTGCCACACTCAGAATTGTACTTAACTCCATTTTTATCTGATTCTTCATCCTTTTCACCTTCCTCTCCTGCTCTTTGGTCTTTTTTCTTATTCTATAACTTAAATAATTTCCTAAAGCCAGTTATATTAAATTATATGTATAAAGTGTATCTTTGGAAATTGAGTCAGGTCCATGGTCTACTAATTTCCACTCCTCTAGATCCAATTCTTTTTCCTTAGGGAACCAAGGAGATGTGTACTGTATAGTTTATAAAACTTCAGTGATCTGCTCCCAAATATCAGTCAAATCTTGGCTTATCCTAAAGCTGACAATGCTCTCTACACATTTTCCTTGAATTGGAAAAGAAGACTGTTTTCTAAACATCTGTCCCATTTTATCTGAAGTATTAGTTTAGCCCTTTAACAAGATTTCCTTGTCTGTTTTTTATTCACCCTAATTTCTGGGTTGAGGAGACTTTTCCACTGAAATCAGGATCAGATACTTTTCTACTGAAATCAGGATCATGTCTGTCCCATGTTTGGATGCCAAAATGTAATATTCTTCTCTAGAATGTAATGATCTCTGGAGCAGGTTTCTTGGGGGGCTTTGGGAGCAGCCAGAGTAATCACCCCAAATGCAGCCAGGTGTTAAAGTCCAAATCCTTTATTGTCTCCTTCAAATGCTTGTCTCTTTTCCTGGGGCTTGGTTAGCTTTCTTAGAGGCCTATCTGTAGTCTTGGTTCCGAGAGCTTAAGCTGCCTTCTCTGGCTTCTGAATTTCCTCAACTGAATCCTGGCTGAGGCTCTGAGAGCTTCTAGTGGGCTTATCCTTCCTAGCCCTGACAGCTCCTCTTTATATATTCCACACTGAGTATAAATCAATCATCATATCACTAGGAAACCATTATTTATTGTAGGATTAAATCAATGCTAAACTAGATTTAACCACTGTCTCCTCAATTCCACTTACTTAGCACCTTGTAAGAATCCTAACAAGGTTGCTAATTCTACTCTGCTATCTTGACTTTTTTTTTCTCCAAGTTTTTACATTCTTAAAGATTTGGGTTTCAGAAATTATCAAAAGTGAGATTCATTGAAGATTTACATAGTTCATATATTAGTAACACTGATAATAGATTGTATTTCTATAACCACACTCAGAACAAATATATTTATTCATCAGTATGTAAGTGATGAGCAATCTCATTTATACAAATCACAACATGCTTTCTTATCCTGTCCAGTTCTTGTTCATATTTTCCCAAAGATCTTCCACAGAGAAGTCATTCAACATGCTAGGTACTTTCCAAAATGTCTTTTTTTGGGGGGTCACCCATATAACATTTCTTATTCTTGTTACATGCTCATCCATTTCCTGAATGTTATCCCTCATATCAATTTATTTTGCATGTTATCCTTAGAAATATTATATAGCTTATTGGAGATTTATTACTTAATATCTCTCCAATAATCTTTCAGTCATCAGTTTGTCAATCAACAAGTATTTATCAAATGTTTTCCCTGTGTCTTGAAGCATTGTGCGAAAGTCTGGGAAAACAAAGAAAAGCCAACTCAAAGGGAGACCATATTCTAATGAGGGAGACAACTGTCAGACAACTATGTAAAATAGATGCACACACACAACACATATATCTATATATACATGAATATGTAAACCAATATATATGTAAAATTATTCTATACATATTTCTATTTATCAGTTCTTTTTCTGGATGGAGATACCATCTTTCTTCATATGTCCTTTATAGTTAATTTGGGTATTTACAATAGTCAAAAGGACTTATTTGCTCAAAGTTGTTCCTAAAACAATTACTATCACTGTATATAATATTTTCTCAGTTCTACTCATTTTGTTCTTCATTACTCTGTGAAAGTACTTCCATGTTTTTCTAAGATCATTGAGTCTATTATTTATTATAGCACAGTGGTATTCCATCATAATCATATACCACAACTTGTTCATCCATTCCTCAATTGCTGGGAATTTCTGCAATTTCTAGTTCTTTTCCACTACAAAGAGAGCTGTTATATACATCTCAGAACACATAGGTTCTTTTCCTAATCGTCTTTGGAAATAAATGTAGTACCAGTATTGCTGCATCAAAGATTATAGGCAGTTTAATAATTCTTTGGGCATAATTCCAGATTGCTCTCCAAAATGGTTGGATTGGTTCACAATTCCACCTGTAATGAATTAGTGTCCCAATTTTTTCATATTCCCCTCCAACATTTATTACTTTATTTTTCTGTCATGTTAGCTAATCTGATAAGTATAAAATGACATTTCAAGGTTATTTTAATTTATATTTCTCTAATCAATAATGGCTTATAAGCCATTATAAAATATATATATTATATAAAAATATAGTCATTTTTCATATGACTATAAATTGTTTTGATTTTTTTATAGGAAAACTGCCTGTTTGTATCCCTTAACAACTTATTAATTGGGTGAGGATCAGGGGAAGAAAAAAAAGAAATTTACATGATTGATACCTTTAATATATATTTAAAGGGAATAGCAAGTTTTAGTTCATGTGCAATTATCTTTTTTATTAAACTATATTATAGAGATGTTTGTTTTATTCCTAAAATTAAAAATAAATTAATAATTTTTTGAAAACCCAAGATATATACAGAGTAAATTGGATGTAATTTTAGAGGTAAGGGAGTACTTATTTGAGATGGAATTGTAGTTGATTTGAAGGAAGTCAGTGAAGTTAGGAAGAAGAGAGATCAGGAGGGAGAGAATTCTTTTTTTTTTTTTTCCTAGTATCTAGTGGGATTGTTTTGGATCACTGAACCACTGAGAAGAACCAATCTTTCATAGTTGATCATCGCACATTCTTGCTGTTAATGTGTACAATATATTCTTGATTCTGCTTGTTTTGTTTAGCATCAGTTTAAATCTTTCCAGGTCTTTCTAAAATCAGGTTGTTCATTTTTTATAGAACAATAATATTCTATTATCTTCATATATCACAATTTGTTCAATCATTCCCCAATTGATAGGCATCTACATATTTTCCAATTCTTTGCTACCACAAAAAAAGCTACTACAAACATTTTTGCACATTTTTGCTCCTATTTCAAGAGGGAGAGAATTTAATTGCATTTTTATTTATTTTTAAAATATTTCCCAATTACATTTTAATACAATTCAGGTGCATGAAGCTTAGTGTTTGACATTCTTGTTCTAGTCAAGGATATGTAATTTGAAGATCAGTCAGTTTCCTGAGTTAGTATATTAGTACCTACAATAAAATCTGGGCCAGATACTCCAGAAGGATAATGATTTGGGCCTAGAACTGAAAGAAAGCAAGATGTATTGTATCTGGGAAATTGTACAGCACTTTAAAAAACCCTGAGCTGCAACCTGGCACAAAATTTCAACCTTTAAACTTGAACATTCTCTCAGTGATGCTTTGTGGTTTTGAACTTGGAGCTCTACAATCTCTTAAGAACAGATTTCTACTGTTATTTTAAATATTGATGCAGCCACTTAGTAAATGTCTTGAAGTTGCTACAAAACCATAGTGAATAAAAAAAAAGAAAGCACACATGATGGAGATCTCAGTTTTGAAAATTGGAAAAAGAACTCTATTATTACTTCTACTAATAACTATCATTTATATAGTACTTACTCTGTGCCAGACACTGCACTAAGCATTTCAATTATTATCTTATTTGATCCTCACAGCCACCTTGGGAAGTAAGTGCTATTATTATCTCCATTTTACAAATGAGGAAACTGAGAAAAACAGAGATTAAGGGACTTGCTCAGAGTATCACACAGCTAGTATCTGAAAATAGATTTGAACTCAGAGAGATGAGTCTTTCTGACTGAAGGCCCAGAACTCTTATCTATCATGTCACTACCCTAGAGAGAAGCATTCTAAAAACTAATCCAACCTAGTAATTGTTAGTATCTACTGATGCTCCATGAAAACCAGTAACTAAGGGGAGAAAAATGGCTTGAATGTATGTAAGCTAGAGGTAATGAGACAAAATAGAGCTTAATGGCAGATAAGGATTCCTGACACTTAGTCAAAGTCTCATTACTTTTCACCCAACTGTTATTATCTCCCACATCACTTCATGTAGTTTAAATGTCAGAATATCTGAATCATTCTTTCTTAGAGTTCATGATCCTTTCAGAACTGAGGAACCCAATTATAGAGCTCTTAAGTGTTAATAGCTTTCAGTCCCATGATTCGTTTATCAGGAAATTCTCCCTGAAAACATGAAGTAGAAAGATTTAATCTCTAGAATTCTTGGGACCCAATCTTCATTTTATTTATGGAACATAGGTTTCTGTCTGAATATATAGTTATTTTACATAATATTTGTATAATATTTTATATGGTATTTTGTAATTTATTTAAAGTTATCAAAGATATTTAATAAAACAATATTTTAATTACTCAGTGATAATTCAAATCCTACCTTTTCTCAGTAAGCTAGTGAATAGAATGCCTCAAGTACTTATTAACTGTGTTATCCTAGGCAAGTCACTTAAGCTTTGTCTGCCTTGGCTTTCTCATCTGTAAAACAGAGGATAATACAAGTATCTTCCTCCCAGATTTGTTATGAGGATCACATGAAATACTATTTGTAAAGCATTTAGCACAGTGCCTGGCATAGAATAAGTGCTATGTAAAAATTACTATTATTATTATCATTATTCTCCTTTGTTTTGCACAAACTCATTTAGGATTTAGCTCTTTCTTTCTGACTTGGCCATACTTCAAACAAGGTTTTTTAAAAATGAAATCCTTTCTCTTTCTTTCTGATTGTAAGGCACACTCTACTTAACTGTGAATTATGGATAATTGATGAGATAATAGAATACCTCTCATGTATCAAATTCACCAGGAAACTGAAAAACTGTCAGAAAAGCTTTGCTGAAAATTATGTAGCACTATAGTTTAATGATTTATTTTTCTGGAAGTATTCTTTCTTCATTAACTTCCCTCCCAAATTTGTATGTATTGCTTTATTCTTATGTAGATATTTTTACCTATCACCTTCATCATTTATGAAGAACTGTGCTTCCAATTCAACATAAATAAGACAGTTTAGTGGGACAATGAATATAAAGATAAATAGATAGATAGATATAGATACATATAGAGGTAGAGTTAGAGAGATAGATAGATATAAATATATATCTGTGTAGAGATGATAATTGATCCCGTGGGAACAAATATGATTCCCAAGTAAGGAGCGGAGTATAGATGGAAAGAAAAATAAGTCCATGATAGAGACTGGGGGATACCCATGCTTAAAGAGTAGGAGATAGATAATGATTCAATAAAAGAGCCATACAAGAATTCATCCTAATAAGAAAAGAATGATCTTAGGTTCAGGGAAGATTGATTTTCCAAGAGGATGGGGATTAGTTAACAACATCAGAAGGTTTAAAGAGGTCAGATAAGGATAAGAACTGAGAAAAAGGCCACTGGAGTCACCAGTTTAGAAGAATACTAGTAATGTTGAAGAGAGCAGATTCAGTAAAATGATGGAAAGTCAGATTTTTAAGAGAATGAAAAGTGAATGGGAGGTGGAGAAATAGAAGCATTAAATATTGAATTTTTAGGGGTTTGGATGTGGAAATAAAAGAGATATGATGATAACTTGAAGAGATGGCAGTCATGTGAAAGGTTTTTTTTTTTTTTTTTTTTAATGGTGTAGATGAGGGAATACAAGGAAGTAGAGGAACCTGATGATAGAGATTAAAGAAGAGAGAATAATTAAAATAATTTCCAAGAAGAACGAGTTGGGGTGGGTTCAAGGACAAAAATAGAGGAATTGACCCTGTTAAGGAGAAAGACCACGTCTTTTCTGAGAGAGAGAAGCAAAAGCGGTGAAAATAGGAAGGTATAGAAAGATTGTAATATATTGAGTTGAAGAGGCTTATAATGGATACCCTTGTTTTTCTCAGTAAAGTAGGAGAAAAGACTTTTACAGTATTTACTGCAAAGCTTTGCAATATTTCAGAAGTAATCTACCATTCCTTTCTGTAGTTATTATAATTTCATTTTCCTGTGTCAGTAATACATAAAAACATAGATGATATCTTCCCTCTCACTTTATGACTTTTCTAACATATTTTCTTGATATTTTTAAAGCCACCTTTTTCTTTTTTTTACATTTTTAGAAATTGATTTTATAATTATAACTTTTTTTTGACAGTACATATGCATGGGTAATTTTTTACAACATTATCCCTTGCACTCACTTCTATTCTGAATTTTACTCTCCTTCCCTCCACTCCCTCCCCTAGATGACAGGCAGTCCCATACATGTTAAATGTGTTATAATATATCCTAGATACAATATATGTGTGCAAAACCGAATTTCTTATTGCACAGGAAGAATTGGATTCGGAAGGTAAAAATAACCTGGGAAGAAAAACAAAAATGCAAACAATTTACACTCATTTCCCAGTGTTCCTTCTCTGGGTGTAACTGATTCTGTCCATCAATTGGAACTGAATTAGATCTTCTCTTTATTGAAGATATCCACTTCCCTTCAACATAAAGAAGATCCAACTCACTTCCAGCTGATCAATGATGGACAGAAACAACTACACCCAGAGAAGGAACACTGGGAATTGTATGTAAAATATTAGCACTACTGTCTATCTACCCAGGTTACTTTACCTTTGGAATCCAATACTTAATGTGCAACAAGAAAATTGGATTTACACACATATATTATATCTAGGTTATACTGTAACACATGTAAAATGTATGAGATTGCCTGTCATCTAGGGGAGGGAGTAGAGGGAGGGAGGGGAAAATCTGGAAAAATGAATACAAGGGATAATGTTATAAAAATTATTCATGCATATATACTGTCAAACATGTATAATTATAAAATTAATAAAATTAAAAAAAAAAAGAAGATAACCTCTTCCATCAGAATACATCCTCATACAATATGGTTGTTGAAGTGTATAATGATCTAGTTCTGCTCATTTCACTCAGCATCAGTTGATGTAAGTCTCTCCAAGCCTCTCTGTATTCATCCTGCTGGTCATTTCTTACAGAACAATAATATTCCATAACCTTCATATACCATAATTTATCCAGCTATTCTCCAATTGATGGACATCCATTCATTTTCCAGTTTTTAGCCACTATAAAAAGGGCTGCCACAAACATTCTGGCACATACAGGTCCCTTTCCCTTCTTTAGTATTTCTTTGGGATATAAGCCCAGTAGTAGCACTGCTGGGTCAAAGGGTATGCACAGTTTGATAACTTTTTGAACATAGTTCCAAACTGCTCTCCAGAATGGCTGGATTCTTTCACAACTCCACCAACAATGCATCAGTGTCCCAGTTTTCCCACATCCCCTCCAACATTCATCATTATTTGTTCCTGTCATCTTAGCCAATCTGACAGATGTGTGATGGTAAATCAGAGTTGTCTTAATTTGCATTTCTCTGATCAATAGTGATATGGAACTCTTTCATATGAGTGGAAATAGTTTCAATTTCATCATCTGATAATTGTCTATTCATATCCTTTGACCATATATCAATAGGAGAATGGTAAAGGCACCTTTTTCAATGGAAGTAATTGTTGGTAGAATCTTAGAGCCTATTTAGGCCTATTTATGTGTCTTCCATTACCCTTTTGGTAATCTGAAATTTTATTTTTTTCAGAAATAATAGTATTTAGTGTTTCAAAGACATAGAGAAAAAGCAGAACACTATCAATATTTTTTTAAAAAAAAGGTGCTGTTGGGGATTTTTGTTTTTGTTTTTGCTTTTTTTTTTCATGAAGGCACATCTTAGGTAAGTTTATACAACTTAAGGTTGAATTGTGTCTGTGAAAAAGTTAATAAATTGAAAAAGAAATTATGAATCTAAGACTATTGACTGAGTGCACAATGATTTGAACCTACATATTTTACAATTCACTATTGGAGTTAGCCAAAAGAACTAGAAATCAAGAATAACTAAGAACTGAAGAGTGAAATCTGGCTTCCAGAAAATATGGAGAACAAGTAGAATTTTGCAAGGATTCAGCAAGATTATGTCATTTTTAATTTCTGCCATAGTAAAATAATTTTTATCTCTAGCTGGTCTCCTTTCTGGAAAAAAAATGCAAAAGGGACTCAAGGAATGTTTCTCCACTCCGAATCCTAGCTGGTGCAATATAGGAAGAATAGCAATGGAGAAAATCAGTAGTTCAGGAACATCAATGTTAATTCAAGAAGATAGTCAATAATAAAATTCTTGGCCTCAGCTGTCTACAAATACACAAGGTAAGGTGAATAAGCTGGTTGAACTATATAGTGCCTAAAGCAAGAATCCAAATCTAATTTCAAAGGAATCATTAAGCCTTGGTAGCAGGGGATTCATGACAGCAATTTGGCTTGGCAGAGTGTACTTTATTTAAAAGGAACATGGTTAAAGTGTTTTTCCTGACTTTCTGCTTTTGTCAAGGACATTACCCTCTTTCTGATCATGTGGGTTTGAAATATCAATTTATTGAGATATTCAATTTTCAATTTCAAATTCAAATATTCAATTTATCCTTTTCCCTTATCCCTTAATTCAATCAGTTGCATGTCTTGACAGCATATCTCACATTTGTATTCTTTTATAATTTAAAAAAACCCTCTAGTTGTATTCAGGAATTCAACAGAGGTTTTATTTTCAGTTTTGTTTAGCTCTTATTTTCAAAATTTCTATTTGATGCCTTTTTGTTACTTTTCTAGTTTAAAATTTTTAAATTGCATTTTTTCCCAATAAACATAAATCTACTTTCTCACTTTTTCACAACTATATCCCCACTCCCCAGCTAAAAATGAAAGAATAAAACACCCTTATTATAAAATGTTATTGTTCATTAGTGTCAAACTCTTCATGATCCTATGGGCCATACTAATACTGTCCATGTTTTCTTTGCAAAGATACTGAGTGGTTTGTTATTTCCTTCTCCAATGGATGAAGGCACTTAATTGACTTGCTCAGGGTCACATAGCTAGTAAATGTCGGAGGCTGATTTGAATTCAGGTCTTCCTGACTCCAAGTCCACTGCATCATCCACTAAGCCTCCTAGAGGATTAACGATAAACCATCCTACTCACTTCCTTGTAGACAGATTAAGGCCCAGCAATCAGAATGAGACATATGTTTTTGGACATGTCCAATGCAGAAATATATTTTGCTTGACTGTACAGCTTTATAAGCAAAACAAATTTGGGCACTAGCCATATTAAAAAAAAAAAAGTCATTCAGCATGATGAATTCTTTACCTTTCTACAAGGAAGTAGATAGCATGTTTTACCATTAGTCCTCTGGAATTATGGTTGATTATACGCTGATCAGAGTCCCTAATTCTTCCAAAGTTGTTTGTCTTTAGCATATTGTTGCCATTGTATAAATCATTCTCCTGGTTCAGTTTACTTCAGTTTGCATTAGTTCATATCATTCTTTTAAGTTTTCACTGAAACTATCATCTTTACCACTTTTCAGAGTACAACAGAATTCAATCACATCTATAGCATTATTTGTTTATTCATTTTTAAATTTATGGATACCTTTCAGATTCCAATCTTTTGCCATCTCTAAAAGATACGTAAATATTTTGTACATGTTTACTTTTTGTAGGAATAATCCCTCCCTTAACCTACTCTCCTTCTAATTTCTCCTTCCCTCTTCTCTCCTTTTCTAGAATTCTCATTTTGAGTGAAATATATTTCTGTACCCAATTTTATGTGCATATATTCTTCATTCCTTTTACCAGTTCAGATAAATGAGGTTCTCACTACCCCTTTCTCCTTGTCTATTTATGCACCCTGATTATGTGATAGTTATCCTTAATCTTCCTTTTTCTTCCTCCTTCCCTCACATTGTATTCTTTCCCTGTCTTTCCATTCTTCTAAGATCATCAAGATATGAGAGTTATTCCTCTTGTCTAGACTCCCTCTAGAACTCCTGATGATGATAGAGTTAAGAGGGACATGTTATCACCTCCCCATATTTGAATAGGAGTCATTTATCCTTGTTTAATTTCTTATAACTGTTCATTGGTACTAACCATTTTACATTTCTTTTAATTTCTGCATTTGAATTTCAAAGTTTCTATGCAGTTATATGCAGTGATAATCAGAAATGCTTGGATTTATTTAATTGATTAAATATTTAATTAAAGATACAGTTGTACTCTGTAGCATTATATTTGGTTTTGCTGGGTAAGTTACTCTTAGCTGTAAATCTATATGCCTGCTGAAATATCATATTCCAAGCTCTTCAATCCTTATTGAGAATATATCACATGGATGATTATGTATGATTCTGACTGTGCCTCTCAGTATTATAATTATTTCTTTCTGGTTGATTGCAGTATTTTTTCCCTCTTATCTGGAAGCCCTAGATTTTAGTTGTAATGTTCCTGGGAGCTTTTACTTGGGATTTTTTTCCACTTTGCCTCGGGTTCTAAGAGATCTGGGCAGTTTTATTTTTATAATTTCTTTAAATATACCAACAAAATCCAACAGGAAAACTTAAAAACAGATATTTGATTTAAAATAACTACAAATAGTATAAAATACTTAGGAATTTACCTGCCAAGATATACACAGGAACTACATGAACATAATCACAAAACATTCTTCAGATAAATAAAGATATCTAAATAATTGGAGAAACATTAATTTCTTATGGGTGTACAAATAAAAATGACAATAATATCTTAATTATTTTACTTATTCAGTGCTATACCAATCAAATTACCAAAGAAGTATTTTATAGAACTAGAAAGAATTACAAAATCCATCTGGTGGAATGAAAGTTTCAGAATATTAAGGGAATCAATAAAAAAAAAGGAAAGAAATGGGATTTGCAAGACTAGGATGTCATACTTTACTACAAAGCTATAATCCTCAAAACAATTTGGCACTAGTTAAGAAATAGATAAGTTGATCAGTGGAATAGATTAGGTACACAATATATAAAAGAAAATGAGCACAATGACACCAAACTTGACCAACTCAAACATCCCAGATCTTCAAGCAAGAATAATTACTTGACAAAATTGCCAGGACAACTAGAAAGTCATCTGACAAAAACTAGACATAAACTAACATCTTATACCATATGCCAACATAAGCTAAAAATTGGCATATGGTTTAAACATAAGATATCATAAGCAAAATAATGGAGCGTGGAAAAAATTGTCAATCTATGGATGGGGAAGAGCTCATGAATAAACAATAGAGAGAGGAGCTCACAAGAAGTAAAATGAATAGTTTTGATTACATAAAATTAAAAAGATTTTGTATGCAGCTTAAATTTGAAGAATAGCAGGAAACTAGAGGGGAGAAATTTTTGTAGAAAGTTTCTCTGATAAATAAAGTAAATAGGTTTCTAAAAATATAAGGAACAAAGTCAAATTAACAAGAATAAGATCCATTTTCTAATTGATAAATGGTTAAAAGATGTGAATAAGCAGTAGTTAGAGGAAAAAATCAAAGCTATCACTAGCCATATAAAAATGACTCTAAAGCAATAATAATTAGAGAAATGCAATTAAAACTCTGAGATATTATGTAATATCTATCAGGTTGGCTAAGATGACAAAAAAAAAAAAAGGAAAATGACATATGGCGGAAACAATGTGAGAAAATAGGTATAGTACACTAATATAATGTCATTGGAACTGTGAATTAGTCTAACCATTTTGGAAAGTAATTTGGAACTATGTCCCCAAAGTTATTAATGTGTGCATTTTCTTTGACCCAGTGATACTGCTACTAGGTCTACATACTCAAAGAGATCAAAGAAGGAGGAAAAGAGTTTATGTATGCAAAAATATTTATAACTGTTTTTGGTGATATAAAAGATTTGGAAACTGAGGAAATGCCCATTGATTGGAAAATGGATAAACAAATTATGCTATATTAATTTGATGGAATACTATTGTGCTTTAAGAAATAGTGAAGGAGGTAGTTTCAGAAGATCCTGGGAAAACTTGCATGAATTAGTAAAAAGTGAAGTAAACAGAACCAGGAAAATAATTTATATAGCAATAGCAATGATATAAAAATAGTCAATTCTGAAAGATTTGGTAACTCTTAAGTAAAACAATGACTAACCACAATTCAAAAGGAGTCAGGATGAAACATGTTATCCATCTCTAGGAAGAGAAGTAATACACTCAGAGTGCAAATTCACATTTTCTTTTATTTCCTTTTTTTGCTTTTCTTTTTCTTGGGACATGGCTAATACAGAAATTGTTTTGCATGTCTATACATATTTGTAGACTTTATTTTTCTTGCTTTCTCAAAGGGTGAGGAAAGGAAGAAATAATTGGAACAAAAAATAAAATAAAACTGAATTTTCTTTAGAAGAAGGCTTTCACAGTTTCCTTTAATTCTATTACCTTCCTTCTGTTGATCACCTACAACTTATCCTGTTTATATCTTATTTGAACATAATTATTTGCATGTTGCCTCTCCATCAGATTGTGAGCCTCTTCAAAACGAGGGCTGGCTTTTGTCTTTCTATTCTTAGAGATTAGCACAGTATTTGACACATAGTAGGTATTCAGTAAACGCTTGTTGATATGGGGACAAATATTTCTTTAAATATGATATCTGGGCTCTTTTTTGGTCATGGTATTCAGATAGTTCTATGATTCTTCCCCCCCCACCCCAATCTGTTTTCCAGGCCAGTTGTGATTGTCATTGTTGTTGTTCACTATGACATGACTGGTTTTTTTTTTCCTATTTTTTCCAGTCTTTTTAATTTATTTTATTATTTCTTATTGTCTCATGGAATTATTGACTTTTATTTTGCCCATGCTAATTTTCAGCAGTTTTGTTACTTTGAGAATGTTTTATAGCTCCTTTGCTGTTAATTCACTTTTCAATTCTTTCTTCCATAGTTATCATTCCTTTCCAATTTTTCCTTCTATTGTTTTTATTTTCTTGTTTGCTTCAACTCTTCCAGGAATTCTAGTTAAATTGTGCCAAAGCTGTGTTTTGAGACTTTACTTTTAGATGTTTTAGAGTCAGTTTTCTCTTCTGGATTTGTCTTGAACATCTCTGTCACCATAAAAGCTTCTTATGAGATTTCTTTTTTGTTTGCTCATTCTTTTGGACTATTTTCCGACTTGGCACTTGTTGCTAGAGTTGGGCTCTGTACACTTCTCAAGGAAAGGCCATCACCCTGGGTTATCCATTGTAACTGGACTCTGCCCTCTATTTCTTGTAATAGGGATAGGTTGCCTGAATTCCATGTAGACTAATAGGGATTAGTTGGGCAGGTGAGGGTTGGGGTCATTATTCCCAGTCGCTTAAAGTCTCCCTTCTCCTTCTATCATAAGATCCCACAAAACAACCTCTTTATAAATTTTCAACATTAGAGGAGGAATGACTCTTCATTTTAATTGTACTTAGAATAAAATTGATTTGGCTCTTTGACAATATATCGTGTGGTTTCTCATGAGATACTCAGTCATTTCACCTTGAAATCCTTAGTCAGAGAGAGAAAATTCCCTAGCAATGGGTGCAGTCCAGTCTGCCCTAGGAAAAGTCACTATGTATCATTTTTAGAGCTGTCCTTCATCCTTATTCCACAAATAAAGGGACACAAAGAAATGCAAAGGTCAGGACCAAACATAGATGTTTATGAAGAATAAGGACTAAAAATAACATACAGCTTTTAACAATTAAAATGCTTAGAAACAAGTGCCAATTGTACCCCAATGAAGTAAAAACGGACAGTTTTTCCATATCTTTTTTTTTTCTCCCTCAGCATGCCAGCTAGGAGTAAACTGATTAAGGTTTAACAACCAATTCCCTAAGAAAAAAGATACACTTGACACAGTTTTAAATTTAATCCACATCAGTTACATTTTCTGCCTTACTTTCTTAAGTCCAGACAGTCAACAAAACAATAAATCAAGCCCTGATTTGTAGCTCTATGGTATAAATGCTCCCCCTGGAAATTTAACAAATAGCATGTTGCGAGCTGGTAGAAGTTGTCTCTAGTATACCCTTAATTCCTTGCCTCTTGTTATTTTAGTTTTTCTTGGAGGCTTTGTATGTAGGAAATTTGACTTTATTATCTTTTTCTGAGTGTGAGTTTTAATTTTTCTGGTCACCATAGTATGATCTATGATCAGAATCTTTTTCTGTTTTCTGCTCATTTTCCTAGCCTATCACTCAGTTTTTAACTCTTTGTTAGAGTAGGGCTTTGTTTCTAAGGTGAAGGGAGCATTGTTCCAAACTTTTATGCAGCTGTTTTCAGAGATCCTTCAAGGGACCTGAACCTTGTCTGCCTTGGAATTGTTAGGAGAGTCCCAGCCCCACTATAAGATTTACTGGGCTTAAAGTATGAATCCTGCTTTGCTGGTGCTTGGGCATGGGCTGGCCTGGGGCTACTATTCTGGAGTAGTCTGTGCTGGGATTGTGTCACTTTAATTTTTCTCTCCCCACTCTCCTAGAAGCATAGCTTGAAGAAAGTATACTAGTGATCTTGACACTACTATGTTTCAAAAATGCTGAATAATAAGCTAGGAAAATGAGTAGGCAACAAAAAAAGTTTCTGATCATCGAAAGTTACTATGGTGATCAGAAAAAAAATTTTTAAGCATCTATTATTATCAGGATTGTTTTTTTTAATTAATTTTATAATTATAACTTTTTTTGGCAGTATATATGCATAGGTAATTTTTTACAACATTATCCCTTGTACTCCCTTCTGTTCCAAATTTTCCCCTCCTTCCCTCCACCCCCTCCCCTAGATGGCAAGCTTTCCCATACATATTAAATATGTTATAGTATATCCTAGATACAATATATATGTGCAGAACCGAATTTTGTTGTTGTTGTTGTTGTTGCAAAGAAAGAATTGGATTCGGAAGGTAAAAATAACCTGGGGAGAAAACCAAAAAATACTAACAGTATACACTCATTTCCCAGTGTTCCTTCATAGGATGTAGCTGATTCTGTCCATCATTGATCAATTGGAATTGGATTAGCTCTTCTCTATGTTGAAGATATCCACTTCCATCAGAATACATCCTCATACAGTATCATTGTTGAAGTGTATAATGATCTTCTGGTTCTGCTCATTTCACCCATCATCAGTTCATGCAAGTCTCTCCAAGCCTTTCTGTATTCATCCTGCTGGTCATTTCTTACAGAACAATAATATTCCATAACATTCATATACCATAATTTACCCAACCATTCTCCAATGGATGGACATCCATTCATTTTCCAGTTTCTAGCCACTACAAAAAGGGCTGCCACAAACATTTTGGCACATACAGGTCCCTTTCCCTTCTTTAGTATTTCCTTGGGATATAAGCCTAGTAGTAGCACTGCTGAATCAAAGGGTATGCACAGTTTGATAAGTTTTGGTGCATAATTCCAGATTGCTCTCCAGAATGGTTGGATTCTTTCACAACTCCACCAACAATGCATCAGTGTCCCAGTTTTTCCACATCCCCTCCAACATTTATCATTATTTGTTCCTGTCATCTTAGCCAATCTGACAGGTGTGTAGTGGTATCTCAGAGTTGTCTAAATTTGCATTTCTCTGATCAATAGTGATTTGGAACACTCTTTCATATGAGTGGATATAGTTTCAATTTCGTCATCTGAAAATTGTCTGTTCATATCCTTTGACCATTTATCAATTGGAGAATGGCTTGATTTCTTGTAAATTAAAGTCAATTCCCTTTATATCTTGGAGATGAGGCCTTTATTAGAACCTTTAACTGTAAAAATGTTTTCCCAATTTGTTACTTCCCTTCTAATCTTGTTTGCATTAGTTTTGTTTGTGCAAAAGCTTTTTAATTTGATGTAATCAAAGTTTTCTATTTTGTGATCAATAATGATCTCTAGTTCTTCTTTGGACACAAATTCCTTCCTTCTCCACAAGTCTGAGAGGTAAACTATCCTATGTTCTCCTAATTTAATTATGATCTCGTTTTTTATGCCTAAATCTTGGACCCATTTTGATCTTATCTTAGTATGTGGTGTTCAGTGTGGGTCCATGCCTAGTTTCTGCCATACTAATTTCCAGTTTTCCCAGCAGTTTTTGTCAAATAATGAATTCTTATCCCAGAAGTTGGGATCTTTGGGTTTGTCAAACACTAGATTGCTATTTTTACTCACTATCTTGCCCTGTGAACCTAACCTATTCCACTGATCAACTAGTCTATTTCTTAGCCAATACCAGATGGTTTTGGTGACTTCTGCTTTATAATATAGTTTTAGATCAGGTACAGCTAGACCACCTTCATTTGATTTTTTTCTGATTACTTCCCTTGAAATTCTCGACCTTTTGGAGAACTAATTGTTAAATATTTACCAGCATATTCCTGGTCAGAAAAAAAGGTATGGTTTTTTTTCAACCTCATTTCAACCAAGTCATTTCAACCTCAGCCTCAGAAGGTTCTTGTGGTCTCTTCTGGTTTGGTGCTTTTCAGTGTTATTATATCACAGAGTTGAAAGGGACATGGAAATGAGGTCCCATAGAAATAATGTGACTTGCTTAGTATCAGGTAACCAAATAGTAGAAAGATCTCAGTCTTGATGGTACCAATGTGAGCAAATGCTTGTAGTCACAAATAAGATTGGCCAAAGGAAAAAAATTATTGTTATGGTATAATTGGGAGAAAGTTGTAGATATAGACTGGGGGATGATCTCCACATGACTGTGGAGATCCTTGAATGCCAGTTTGAGAATCTAGTCTTTATATCTTTTACAGGAGCAACTAGCTTGGAGTCAGGAAGACTTGAATTCAAATGTGGCCTCAGATAAGTAATAGCTATACGACTTTATTTATTTTTTATTAAAGCTTTTTATTTTTATTTTTATTAAAGCTTTTTATTTTTATTTTTATTAAAGCTTTTTAATTTTCAACATTCACTCCTGCAAAACCTTGTGTTCCAAATTTTTCCCTCTCTTTCCTTCACTCCCTCCCTTAGACAGAAAATAATCCAATAAATGTTAAATGTGTGTGCAATTCTTTCACAAATATTTTCACAATTATCATGCTATAAAAGAAAAATCAGATCAAAAAAGAAAAAAATGAGGAAGGAAATATAATACAAGCAAACAGCAACAAAAAGAATGAAAATACTGTGTTGTGATCTCCACAGTCCCCACAGTTCCATCTCTGGGGACAAATGACTCTCTTCATCATAGCTATGTGACTTTAAATAAGGCATTTGACTTCAGTTTCCCCATCTGTAAAATGAGGATAATAATAGCACCTACCTTCTGAGACTATTGTGAGGATAAGATGAGATAATAATTGAAAAGTTTTATATGGTGCTTGGCACATAGTAGGTATTAGGTAAATGTTAGCTATTATTATACAGTGGGAAGTATTCTAGTCCAAACACTGATGGGACGAATTGGGAGAATTATTCTGGAGGGACACTAATAGCATTTTGTAATGGGAAGAACACTGGAGTAGATATCACAACATATCAAATGAATATCATCTACCACTTTTAACATCTGTTTTATTAATATCTCTCTGTCATTTTCTTAAGTCTAGACAATCAACAAATCAATAAATCAAGCCCTGATTTGCAGCATTTGTCAATTTCTGAGGTATAAATGCTCACACTAAAAATTTAAGTCAGCCAACTTTCCAGAACCTGTTTGAGCTCTAGCATACTTCTGTCTAGTTCTACAAATATGACAAATTGAAATCTTGTTGAACTTTAGTTTCTTCATCTAAAAAATAAGAAACCTGATGATTTCTAATAATTCTTCTAGATCTAAGATTTTATTTTATTCCAGGAGACTATTAAAATAATCCATGTTTGAGACTGTAAAAAAATTTAAAAAAATTTCCAGGCTTATTAGCTATATTTATTTATTTATTTAGGTCAAAAACAGCAAAATGGCATGAGGTTGAAATGATGACTTGCCCAAATTCACATAGCAAATTAGTAGGACTTGAATTACAGAAAGAAGTTCCCCAATGCTCAACCTCCAAATTAATCTTTTGTTTAATATAAGCCTTATAAGTTTTGACCAAGTCCCATTAACAATTTGAACAAATTTCCATTCTCACCAGGTTGAGATGGCTTTATTGAAGGAGACACCCATGCTTTGTTCACATCTGGTTCACAACTTCTGATTAAATTGAGATGTGTTCTTACTTGAGAAAGGCATTAGACAGAGGAATGAACTACAACCAAACTCATTATTTTTTGTTTTTTGTTTTTTAAAATGTGACCCAGTAAGCTAAGACTTGCTTTTACATTTTTAAATAAAGCTTTATCATATTTTAAAACTGTTCTTAGTTCTAAGGGCCATAAAAAGCCCACTTGGAGATTTATTAAATGAATTATTGTATATAAATGTAATGGAATATTATTATACCATAATAAATAAGGACATGGGCAATTTCAGAGAAAATTCTATAGAAGTGATACCGAGTGAAGTAATTAGAAGCAGGAGAAGAATTTATATAATAATAGCTATAAAATAAAGAAAACAACAACAAAAAACAACTTTGAAATACTTTAGAATTTTGTTCAATATGATGACAAATCATGATTTTAGAGGGCTGAATATAAAATACACTATGTGCCTTCTGCTGGAGAGGTGATGGACTTAAAATGCAAAAGGAGACATATTTTTGGATGTGGCTAATATAATAATTTCTTATTCTGCAATATGCATATTTTCATGAGTTTCCTTTTTAAAATTGTTTATTGTGCAATTTAGAGCAAATTGGGAGGTAGAGAAAATAATTTTTTTCTAATTGGAAAAAATAAAATTCGGTTTGGAAAGAAAAATTTTAATCAATAAAATCAATAAAAAATAAGACTTCATTTTGATATATAAAGTCTTTTTGTAATCAAAAAGCAATAAATATAGTGGGATATTATATTCTACATCATTCTATCATTTCTGTGACTGTGAAGAGTCTTCTACAGAAAATCATGTGTTAAAGTTTGCTTTTCTCCTTACATTTAAAACAAATTATTTGGTATTTTGTTATTATATTACATAAATTTCCAAATATATCCCTCTTCCCTTCCCTTCCCAGAGAGCTAACCCATATGACAAAAAAAAATAAACCAGATTATGAAAAAGAAATTTGACAAAACTAACCAACACATTAGCCACCTGATAGTATATATGATATTCCCATAGTTCTCTACTTTTGCAGAAAAGGAAAGAAAGTACATTTCCTTTCTTGGATTTTCATTAATAATGTCCTAGATATATACAAATTCATCAACATAAAGCTTTTCTAGAGATGAAAATGTAGAGGTATGGATAATTATCTTATATTCTCATTGGATATGATCATTTTCAGTTCTTTTGGATTATCTTTCTCTTCAAAGGGAAGATGATGAAATTAATTTGCTTTTGTTTGTGAATGACTCTGTTGACTGTATCAGGTTCTGGAACACTATAGAGCTTCCTTAATAAGATCCATGGTCATTTGAAAGACAGTGTAATAATCTATACTGGAAAAAACAAGTAGATAAGAGAAGCATTTTGCCCTGATTAAAATATCCATTTGGATGGAATACTCATTGACAATTCATCATTCCATTATCTAGAACTTATAATATAGATGGACAGCAAACTAGGCTCTGATTGAAGGGGAAGAGTGAGCCAGATCCCATTTTGAAAATCATTCAGCCCTTTCAATGATCCCAGGATGTTCCTGATGCAAAAGTACATGTTTCTAATGTTTTTTTTTTCTCCTAATAGTCACAAAAATTATAATTTTAGAAGAATCAAAATTATAGGAGACCCAAAAGACAAAGAAAAAATGCATGAGGAATATAAGTAGTCTGTAGTATATTACCAGTTATATATTACATAACAATGCAAAGAACTGCTTCTGGGTTCTGAGGGCTATTAGACCTTCAACTTTTCCTTTCTCTTAAAAAACCTATCTCTTCTTAGTACTCATGCATTGAAGTTCAAACTTGAGAAAGCTTGCCCTCTAAAGATAGGATTCAGTGACTAATATGGAAGTGTGTTTATAATGGTTGTACATGGGCTACCTTGCTTGCTGTCTTGAGTGAAGGTAAAAGAGGAAGGGAGAAAAAATTTGGAACTCAAAATCTTACAGAAATAAATGCTGAAACTATCTTTACTTGTAATTGGAAAAATAAAATACTATTGCAAGTTTTTTTTTTAAAGAAAAAGTTCAGGTTCTTTAATCTCCTCTCTCTTTAGCATCGCAGCAGAAATTACTTAAATTTCAAATCTGTCTTATGTTTATGGATACCCGAAAGGGATAGTTATGGAAAGGTGCTCAAAATACAATGAAAATCAGGTATAGAACAATTATTTGTTTCTTCTGCACATTAGAAAATAAGGATACATGAACACAAATAATATATATGAGAAAGCATCAGCAGTAATATAACTACTTTATATGATGTTACAAGGCTAAATACAAACACTACAACTTGAAGTAATGTGTAGAACTTCTGAATAGGCATTTTGTATTTCACCTTAGCTCTGTACTGTCCAAACAAGTCCCTCTAGGTCCATGGTTTCTAGCAAATGAAGCTAGGGGGATGGATTCTTCCTCTTGACCAATGGGTCATGCTCTCCAATGCAGACACTGCTTGGTCAGTTCCAGCTGAGACACTTGATTGTCCCTGGGCTCCCAAACTTGCAAGGCTACTTGGTTCAAGAGGACATTGCCATATAGGAAAGGAAAGGGAAAGAAGTACAAAAGAAGGCCCCAGGGCTTGGTTCTCTTAGAGAAGACCACATGCAAATAGTTTACCATTTTTCATTTCTAATTTTTCAGACCTTATTGTAATATTTCTTGGTGTCTTAGTGACTTGTTCTGCTATGGCCCAGAACTTGAAACAAGGTGCTAAGTCAGTGGAATTGACAGAAACAATGGTTGTTTAGCAGGGTGATTAATAGTTCTCTAGAGGTACTTAGTACTTACTATATTTCCACAAGATTCACACCTTTAAGCTAGGAGCCTCAAACAGGATTCAGAAGCCAGAGCTGAAACTCTCAGAATCAAGGAGACAGAGAGGCCACTAAGAAAGCTAACCCAGCCCAAGGAAAGGAGACAAGACTTGGAAAGAGACAATAATGGATTTGGACTTTAATCCCTGGCTGCACTTGTGATTACTGAACTGAAACTAAGGCTGCCTCCAGAGACCCCAAGGAAACCCCAACAAGAGAAGATTACATATTAGAGGAGAATATTACATTGTTCTATTTGCTTCATTCCATATTCTGGCAGTCTACTACTTGAATCATGTCCCCTTTACCCAATTCTAGGGAGAGGCTTGACAAGTTGTGACTCATTCTAAAGATGGGGATGAGAGATAGAGAGTATAGTTACTCACTTTTTGAGGATCACTGAGTTAAATGGACTTAAGTGGAGTTAATTTCTTTTTTTATTATAGCTTTTTATTGACAGAATATATGCATGGGTAATTTTTCAACATTGACCCTTGCAAAACCTTTTGTTCCAACTTTTTCCCTCCTTCCTCCCACCTCTTCCCCCAGATGGCAGGTTGACCAATACATGTTAAATATATTAAAGTATAAGTTAAATACAATATATGTATACATGAGTGGAGTTAATTTCAGTAAACATCCAGGGACTCTTCCTCCTCATTGACCAGAAAGGGATGTCTTCATCATCTCAAAGTGTCAGGTCTTCCCAGCATTGAGCCACTTGTATCTTGGAAGCTGTCAGCATATGAAATTCAACTCCCTCTGCTATACTTAAATATAAGAAGTGACTTAAAAGACATCTCATTTCCCCAGTACTACAGCTGGAGTAAGACATATATGACCAGAAAAGAAGGTGGGCTTGTCAAGAATCAATTGCTTCACTGATATCTTTGAAAGTTGAAAAGATCCTCAGGGAAGACTTTCTTTTTTTTCTTTTTTTTTTTTTTTTTTTTGAACTGTAGGTAAGCCTCAATCTCTGCATTTATTTATTTATTTTTTAAAAAAATTTTATATTTTATTTTATAATTATAACATTTTTTGACAGTACATATGCATGGGTAATTTTTTACAACATTATCCCTTGCACTTACTTCTATTCAGATTTTTTCCCTTCCTCCCCCAACCCCATCCCCCAGATGGCAAGCAGTCTTATATATATGTTAAATATATTACTGTATATTCTAGATACAATATATGTGTGTAGAACCGAATTTTTTGTTGCACAGGAAGAATTGGATTCAGAAGGTAAAAATAACAGTTTACATTCATTTCCCAGTGTTCCTTTTCTGGATGTAGCTGGTTCTGTTCATCATTAATCAATTGGAATTGGATTAGCTCTTCTCTGTGTTGAAGAAATCCACTTCCATCAGAATACATCCTCGTACAGTATCATTGTTGAAGTGTATAATGATCTTCTGGTTCTGCTCGTTTCACTCAGCATCAGTTGATGTAAGTCTCTCCGAGCCTCTCTGTATTTCTCCTGTTGGTCATTTCTTATAGAACAATAATATTCCATAACATTCATATACCATAGTTTACCCAACCATTCTCCAATTGATGGACATCCATTCATCTTCCAGCTTCTAGCCACTATGAAAAGGGCTGCCACAAACATTTTGGCACATACAGGTCCCTTTCCCTTCTTTAGTAGTTCCTTGGGGTCTAAGCCCAGTAGTAGTATGGCTGGGTCAAAGGGTATGCACATTTTGATAACTTTTTGGGCATAATTCCAGATTGCTCTCCAGAATGGTTGGATTCTTTCACAACTCCACCAACAATGCATCAGTGTCCCAGTTTTCCCACAGCCCCTCCAACATTCATCGTTATTTGTTCCTGTCATCTTAGCCAATCTGACAGGTGTGTAATGATACCTCAGAGTTGTCTTAATTTGCATTTCTCTGATCAATAGTGATTTGGAACACTCTTTCATATGAGTGGAAATAGTTTTAATTTCATCATCTGAAAATTGTCTGTTCATATCCTTTGACCATTTATCAATTGGAGAATGGCTTGATTTCTTATAAATTAAAGTCAATTCTCTGTATATTTTGGAGATGAGGCCTTTATCATAACCTTTAACTGTAAAAATTTTTTCCCAATTTGTTACTTCTTTTCTAATCTTGTTTGCATTAGTTTTGTTTGTGCAGAAACTTTTTAATTTGGTGTAATCAAAATGTTCTATTTTGTGATCAATAATGGTCTCTAGTTCTCCCTTGGACACAAACTCCTTCCTCCTCCACACGTCTGAGAGGTAAACCATCCCATGTTCCTCCAATTTATTTATGATTTCGTTCTTTATGCCTAAATCTTGGACCCATTTTGATCTAATCTTAGTATGTGGTGTTAAATGTGGGTCCATGCCTAGTTTCTGCCATACTAATTTCCAGTTTTCCCAGCAGTTTTTTGTCAAATAATGAATTCTTATCCCAAAATTTGGGATCTTTGGGTTTGTCAAAGATTAGATTGCTATTTTTATTCACTATCCTGCCCTGTGAACCTAACCTATTCCACTGATCAACTAGTCTATTTCTTAGCCAATACCAAATGATTTTGGTGACTGTTGCTTTATAATATAGCTTTAAATCAGGTACACTTAGACCACCTTCCTCTGACTTTTTTTTCATTAGTTCCCTTGCAATTCTCGACCTTTTATTCTTCCATATGAATTTTGTTGTTATTTTTTCTAGGTCATTAAAATAGTTTCTTGGGAGTCTGATTGGTATAGCACTAAATAAATAGATTAGTTTGGGGAGTATTGTCATCTTTATTATATTCGCTCGGCCTATCCAAGAACACTTAATGTCTTTCCAATTATTTAAATCTGACTTTATTTTTGTGGCAAGTGTTTTGTAATTTTGCTCATATAATTCCTGACTTTCCTTTGGTAGATATATTCCCAAATATTTGATACTATCGACTGTTATTTTGAATGGAATTTCTCTTTGTATCTCTTGCTGTTGGATTGTGTTGGTAATGTATAAAAATCCTGAGGATTTATGTGGATTTATTTTGTATCCTGTGACTTTGCTAAAATTCTGAATTATTTCTAATAGCTTTTTAGCAGAGTCTTTGGGGTTCTCTAAGTATACCATCATGTCATCTGCTAAAAGTGACAATTTGATTTCTTCATTTCCTACTCTAATTCCTTGGATCTCTTTCTCAGCTCTTATTGCCAAGGCTAGAGTTTCTAGTACTATATTGAATAGTAATGGTGATAGTGGGCAACCTTGTTTCACTCCTGATCTTACAGGGAAAGGTTCTAGTTTATCACCATTACATATGATGTTTACTGAAGGTTTTAAATATATGCTCCTTATTATTTTAAGGAATAGTCCATTTATTCCTATACTCTCAAGCGTTTTTAGTAGGAATGGATGTTGCATTTTATCAAATGCCTTTTCTGCATCTATTGAGATGATCATATGGTTTTTATTAATTTGATTATTAATATGGTCAATTATACTAATAGTTTTCCTAATATTAAACCAGCCCTGCATTCCTGGTATAAATCCCACTTGGTCATAGTGTATTATCCTGGGGATGATTTTCTGAAGGCTATTTGCTAATATCTTATTTAAGATTTTAGCATCAATATTCATTAAGGAAATTGGTCTATAGTTTTCTTTCTCAGTTTTCGATCTACCTGGTTTAGGTATCAGTACCATGTCTGTGTCATAGAAGGAATTTGGTAGGACTCCTTCAATCCCTATTTTTTCAAATAGTTTACATAGCATTGGAGTTAGTTGTTCTTTAAATGTTTGGTAGAATTCACCTGTAAATCCATTTGGTCCTGGGGACTTTTTCTTAGGAAGTTGGTTAATAGCTTGGTCTATTTCTTTTTCTGAGATAGGACTATTTAGACTACTTACTTCTTCCTCTGTTAATCTGGGCAAGCTATATTTTTGAAGGTATTCTTCCATTTCATTTAAGTTATCGAATTTATCGGCATAAAGTTGAGCAAAGTAGCTCCTAACTATTGTTCTAATTTCCTCTTCATTAGTGGTGAGTTCACCCTTTTCATTTTCAAGACTATCAATTTGCTTTTTCTCTTTCCTTTTTTTAATCAGGTTTACTAAGGGTTTGTCTATTTTGTTGGTTTTTTCATAAAACCAACTCTTAGTTTTATTAATTAATTCAATAGTTTTTTTACTTTCAATTTTATTAATCTCACCTTTTATTTTTTGAATTTCAAGTTTTGTGTTTGTCTGGGGGTTTTTAATTTGTTCCTTTTCTAGCAATTTTAGTTGTAAGCCAAATTCATTGGCCCTCTCTTTCTCTATTTTATGCAAGTAGGCCTGTAGAGATATAAAACTTCCCCTTATTACTGCTTTGGCTGTATCCCACACATTTTGGTATGATGTCTCATTATTGTCATTTTCTTGGGTGAAGTTATTAATTATGTCTATGATTTGCTGTTTTACCCAATCATTCTTTAGTATAAGATTATTTAGTTTCCAATTATTTTTTGGTCTATTTTCCCCTGGCTTTTTATTAAATGTTATTTTGCTTGCATTATAGTCTGAAAAGGATGCATTTACTATTTCTGCCTTACTGCATTTGATTTTGAAGTTTTTATGCCCTAGTATATGATCAATTTTTGTATAGGTTCCATGAACTGCTGAGAAGAAAGTATATTCCTTTCTTGTCTCCATTTAGCTTTCGTCAAAGATCTATCATATCAAACTTTTCTAGTATTCTATTTACCTTTTTGACTTCTTTCTTATTTATTTTGTGGTTTGATTTATCTAATTCTGAGAGTGCAAGGTTGAGATCTCCTGCTATTATAGTTTTGCTATCTATTTCCTCTTGCAGCTCTCTTAATTTCTCTTTTGAGAATTTAGATGCTGCACCACTTGGTGCATACATGTTTAATATTGATACTGCTTCACTATTGATGCTTCCCTTTAGCAGGATATAATGCCCTTCCTTATCTCTTTTAATTAGATCAATTTTTGTTTTTGCTTGATCTGAGATGAGGATGGCTACTCCTGCTTTTTTGGTTTTGCCTGAAGCATAGTAGATTCTGCTCCACCCTTTTACTTTTAGTTTGAATGTCTCACCCTGTTTCAGGTGTGTTTCCTGTAAACAACATATAGTAGGATTCTGACTTTTAATCCAGTCTGCTAAATGCTTCCTCTTTATGAGGCAGTTTGCCCCATTCACATTTATGGTTAGAAGGACTAATTCTATATTGCTTGCCATCCTATTAATCCCTGCTTATGCTTTTCCCCTTTCCTTCCCTTTTACCCTCCTACCCAGTATTAAACTGGTGAACACCACTTGCTTTTCACAGCCCTCCCTTTTTAGGATCCCTCCCCCACCTTAAAGATCCTCCCCTTATTTTACCCCTTTTCCTTGAAATTACTGTATTCCCTTCCCCTTAGCTTACTCCTTCCCTTTCACTTTTCAATGAAGTGGAAGAAGTTTCACCATAAATCGAATATGTCTATTGATACACGCTATGTTCATCTCCCTCCTTTCTTTCTCTCAGATATAATAGGTTACCTTTGCCTCTTCATGAGATGTAGTACCACCACTTTACACTTTTTTATGATATAATCTCCTTTCCACCTCTAGTTTCTAAGACAAATTGTACATATGTTCTTTACATATTTTTTTGACAGAAGTATAGTTCTCAAGATTTCTTTTTACCTTTTTAGAAATCTCTTGAGTTCTGTATTTGAAGATCAAACCTTTTATGTAGGTCTGGTTTTTTCATCAAAAATAGATGGAATTCATTTATTTCGTTAAATGTCCATCTTCTTCCCTGGAAAACGATGCTCATTCTTGCTGGGTAAGTTATTCTTGGCTGCATACCAAGTTCCTTAGCCTTTCGGAATATCATGTTCCAGGCCCTTCGTTCTTTTAATGTGGATGCTGCTAGATCCTGGGTTATCCTTATTGTGGATCCTCCATATCTGAATTGTTTTTTTCTAGCAGCTTCCAATATCTTTTCCTTTGTCTGATGGTTCTTGAACTTGGCCACTATATTTCTTGGCGTTTTGATTTTAGGGTCCCTTTCAGTAGGTGATCGATGAATTTTTTCAATGTCTATTTTACCCTCTGTTTCCAGAATGTCTGGGCAGTTCTCTTTGATAATTTCCTCGAAAATGGTGTCCAAGCTCTTTTTTTCCTCACATTTTTCAGGGAGTCCGATTATTCTCAAATTGTCTCTCCTGGATCTGTTTTCCAGGTCTGTTGTCTTTCTGGTAAGGTACTTGACAGTCTTTTCAATTGTTTCATTTCTCTGGTTTTGCTTGACTACCTCTTGGTTTCTCCTTGAGTCATTCATTTCTACTTGTTCCAGTCTAATTTTCAATGATGTATTTTCTTCACTCACTTTTTTTATATCTCTTTGTAATTGTCCAATTGAGTTTTTATCTTCTATGGAATTTTTTTCCATTATATCCATTTTATTTTTTAGAGAGCTGATTTCTTTTTCCAGCTCACTAATCCTGTTTTCCTTGGAGTTGTTTACCTTTTCCAGCTCACTAATCCTATTTTCCTTGGAGTTGTTTACCTTTTCCAGCTCACTAATCTTGTTTCTCAATGATTTGATTTCTTTATCCACTCTGTCTTTGAATGCATGGGATGACTTCTCCAGGCTCTCTTGCCAAGCTTCCCTTTCCTTTTCCCATTTCTCTTCCAGCTCTCTTGTGAGAGCCTTTTTGATTTCCTCTATGAGGTTCTTTTGTATTGAGGAGCAGCTTATATCCCTCCCAGGGGATACATCTGGGGACAGTCTGTTCCTAGTCTCCTCAGCATTTGAAGTCTGCTCCCTCTCCACACAGAAGCTGTCAATGGTTAGAGCCCTTTTGAATTTTTTGTTCATTTTGTCAGAGCAGGAATCAAAGAAAACAAACTGACAAGAGAAACAATTGGTCTGTTTTGCGGGGGATGGGGCTGGATGGTATTAATGGGCTTCCTCTACAGACTGGGGGTAGGGCAGCAGAGAGCCACTAACAGAACAGCAATGACTGTACTGAGTCTGCGCTCTGAGGCTCCGAGAACGCACCGAGTCAGTCCAGGTGGGGGTTGGGGGTGGCCAGACTCTGAGAGACACTGGCTTTCTGGGGTTTTAATCTTCACCTCCGGTGTTTACACCCTCTCTGCCACTCCTGGCTTGCTGCCAAGACGGAGCATCCACACTGGGGCAAAAGCCCTTTCACAGAAACGGCAGAGATCACACCCCTCCCCCTCAGGTCTGAGCTGTGTGAGCTCCCTGTCTCGCTCTGGCTGTCTGCCCTCAGTCTGCGCCCAGTCTGATTGACCCTCCCCCAAGCAAACACAGACCTTTTCTGGCGACTTTCAAGGATGTCTTCTCTTGGTGATATTTTGTGGATTTCTTTCTGGGTCAAGCATTAAGTCAGAGGCTTGGTCATGAAGTAAGTTCTGAGAGAAAACGAGGAGCTCAAGCAGCTGTCTGCCTCCACGCCGCCATCTTGGCCGGAAGTCCCAGGGAAGACTTTCAATATGCTAGGTAGATTCCCTATGGAGAATCTGTGGAAAATAGAGGTAAGGATCACCCAAATCTTGTGATTTACCCTGATCAAAGGAGCATTACATTAGTAAAATTACAGGTCCATTGAAATATCAAAGTATTCAGTTATAGCCCATCAAAAGATGAGAAGAATCTGTATTTAGATAGTGGAACCAGGAATTTCAGGGCTGGGATAGAGTCAAGAAACATTTCAAAGAATGAATCAGCAGGTTTGATGACTAAGTGGAGATATCAAGAGCTACACTCCGAAATGTTTAAAACATGAAGCTGCTATGCTGCCTCCATTTTCTTTCAGAAAGAAAAAAATGTCGAAAGTGGAGAATATAACTGATTCCATTTTTGTCCTATATTTGTTATTTTTCTTTTTTCTTTCTGTGGGATCCCCCTTTAATACTACTAAATGTCTCCTTCAATGCTTCCCTTCTTAATTGCTTTAAGACTTCAAAAGAAAATTCAGAGGACCTCAATAGTTCAAGGAAATGTTCCATTTTCTTTATTTTATTTAATAAGCCTTTAACAAATAGTTATAGATTGACTGACTAACAGAATGATTTTCTTTGGTGTGGTATAAATGTATCTTAAGGACAAAGAAATCTTTTCTTTGTAACAAGTAATACGTATCTTCTTTTTGTTGACTTAAGTACTTTTCCAAACCTAAATTCTGTACCTGCTCTCACCAAAACTACTTTGTAAAAGGCACATCTTCTCTTTTATTATTTTCTCTGGGTCACATAGCTCAGGAGGAGAGAATATATGTCATCTGCAAAATTGTCAGATAAATGTATCCATCACCTACTGGTGGTATGTGTCACACTCTTGAGTGAATAAAGTGCAATTTACTTGTCTGTCTGCAGGCTTATTTGGACAGTAGCTTAGTAAGGATCCTGAAAATTCTCAGAACACGATTTTCTTATGCTTACATAAATTACCTTAACAATGATCAAACACTTCAGCTGATCAAAACTACCTTCAACATAAGCTCCAATTTTCCCCCAGTCATAGAAGTATTACTTTCCTCATTTAACTTTTTCATCTTCATTCCATTCCTGTGTTAGCAGTTTTACCAATTCATACACAGCTACCCACTTAATTTTTTGTCTGTTTCCTTCAAATACAATACCCCAGTTCTACCTTGTACCCTGGACTTAACTACAACCATTCAAAAACAAAATACTGAACTATCAAGTCATGCAGCTGCCAGAGCCTTTCCCTCTAAGGGTACTTTCAATTTATAGCATGGTTTTTGTATATACCTTATTTATATATATTGTCTATTAGAATATATGATCCTTTAGGACAGGACCTATATTTTCCTTTCTTTTTTATCCTTATTACTTAATACAGAAACTTATACTATAATACTATACTATACTTATACTATAATACTATACTATATTATACTATAATATACCCTTTACAAATGTTTGTAGGTTTAAAGATTATTCTGTGGTTCAGCTCCCCTATCCCCTTACCCCCTCACCAAACTAGCTATAAGGATCAGCTGAGATCTATTATCCTGCTCCAGTCCACTCTGTTGTTTTTAAAAAAAATAGATAAAAAATATAAGGCTTCAATTTGATATATATCATCAATTTTTTGGTTATCGAAAAGCAATAATTATAGCTTTACAACAAACAAATAAGCTCTTTTTCAAAATAGTGGAAGCAAAAATCCCAGAGCTAGTGTCTAAGACCAAATTTGAATTCAGGTTCTTCTGACTTCAGGGCTGATTCTTTATCCACTGGGCCATCTACCTGGCCTTTGAGAAAGAGTTTGGACCAGTCACATTTTATTCTTCTGACAATCATCATGGTTGTGATGTAATCCCTCTCAGTCCTGTGGTTTCCTTATTCCATTGATTGAGAGTCCTTCCAGGAATTTCTAATTTGAATAAGGGTCCAGTCCAGCTTTCTATCACATTCTGGACTTCACCACTGTGATCCATGTAGATATCCTCCTATCCCCTCTCCCTTCTAAATCTCAGCTTCCATGTGCTATAATCCCCTCTTAGCATATAAACTTCTTGAGATCAAGGACTGTCTTTATTTATATTCCTAGCACTTAGCCTAATGCTGGCACATATTAAGCACTTAATAAATGTTTGTTGACTTTGTTGACTTCTAGTACAGATCTGATTAGCCTTTTAAATCCCAGCACTCTAAGAATCCTAGTAAATAATACCTAATAAGTGATACTTATTATAATAACACTACTTAATATAATAACTATAATACTTATAATGCTCCCCTTCTTATATTTACTCATTCAGTGATTTCTACTTAAAAAACTTTGGTTACTAGTTAAAGACCACAATTTAGGACAACTGGGGCAAAGTTTTGGAGGAAATCACATCTCTATTCTCTCAGAGTAAGCTCTCAGAGAGCTCTGACTTCTTTCTATCTCCTTTAGAAAAATAGCAAAGAATAATACACATATAAAATACTTTCTTCTTGTTTGTCCTTTGTTCTTGAAGATAATCATGACATTAGGGAGGTGATGCCATGACCTGCAAGTGAATTGGATTTGAATGAAAGAGGGCTGTGCAATGTTACCTGTGACTGGGTACAGATTAGGATGACTAGACCTGGCCCTGGATGACACAGGAGACAAACACTATCTAAATGTTTGCTGAATGAATGAGTAAATAATTATTCATGCAATCTACCTATAAATATTTTTTACACCCTACTACACCCTTCTTCAAGAATCTACCATCTTGAAGAGGTGGATTTTTCCCCCATCTCAATGCAGATCTGAGTCCCTTGCATTGTGGCAGAACTTTGAGAGTTCCTGGGGCTGAATAATTCTTCACCCTGAACCCTACTTGGGAATAAACTTCCATGATTTTTGGATTACAATGATATTGCCTTTTACTGGCCCTGGACTACAAACCTTCCTAGCGTAATAGCACCTAAGATCACTTGCATTTAGCTAATGAGAAATTGCAAAAAAAAAAAAAAAAAAGAAAAGAAAAAAAGTCCCTATTTTTCTTTAGACACCCTCCAGACTTCCTTTTCAAAGGATTCCTGGATTATTTTCCCTTTGGGGAAGAATGCTAAGAATGGAGAGGATGGGGTAAAGTGAGAAGTGAAAGAAAGAATATGAAAAAATAATAAATTAAGACTAGATTCAAGAGACTCTTTACTCCAAACTAGCACAATGAAAGTCCTTGGTGAGGCCTTCAAATATTTAAATCCTGCAGAGTCTTGTTTTGAAAAGAATGATGGACAACTCTAAGAGTGACTCTAAGGTCAATGCAAATGCTTTTGAAAGCCCCTGCTTGCAAAAGGGGAAATTATCTGGAGGAGGAGGCACTAGTTCAAATTTCCCTGAATAGCTTTTTTAAAATGAGATTTGCATCATCCAAATAATCTCTCCAAAGCTTTTCTAATTCTAAGAAGTCAAGGAAAGTTATTGTTAACTAAGTGTTTAATTTGTGTTTATTATAGTTAGCATCATAGTTTTAGATAAGCCAAATTAGTGATTTGGTAGAATTGTATTATTTATGCTATGCATTGTTCGTACTCTAGATTCTCTTGTATAATAAGTATGAACAACTTCATAGCATTTGGCATAGAATTTTACTATTTCAAATTGTTGTAGAGGTTTATAACTGCTGTGTCTTTGCTTTTATTATATGTTATTGGGCATATCAATGATTTAATTGATTCTAGGTTCTTGGTCAGAAATGCAAACCCATGTTATAACATCTTTTCCTGGGGGAGTGGGAAGTGGTTTTATGATCATCTGCATTATAACATGATTTCCAGGAACACAATGCAGCAAAAAATAATGGATTGACCATACAAGGAAGACCCAAACTACATGTATGATTATAAGCAAAAACCATGCCACTATTATAAAATGAGTGGATCGGAAAGGGGCTGATTAGGGATTCAGGAGACCTGGTGATTGGGTCTCAACTGTGTTACTTATCAGCTGTATGTCTATAAGGAAGCCATTGAATTTCTTCATTTACAAAATGCTGATAATAATATATACATTATCATGTATAGGAAAATGTTTTGAAAACTATAAATAAAGCATTATGTAAATTTGACTTCTGTTTTGTACAAGGATAAAACTATGATTTATATTTTATTTCCAAGATCCTTCTATGTCTTTGGTGTTGACAGAAAATAGTTATTATAGTGGTTAATATAATGGCAGAAATTGTTAATATCAAATGTAATGGTGACTGCCACTCCCTTAAATAATCCTGTTAATGTCAGAATTTCCGTAATATCTTTATATTCATACTCTTGAGATATTTACTCTTGATCAGGCTGACATGAACTATATCCTAGGTCTGTCTCACCTAGGGAAGTTGCTTTGTGGGGAGCCCAGCTCAAGTTGTACCTCATCTTCTAGTGTCCTTGCCTCTTTTCATTAAGAATCTTGTCATAAAGGGCAAACCAGCCAGAATGAAGTGGCTTTCCTTGTTTAGATTGCCAAGGACCACTAGAGTCTCATAACCTCATACTGCCTTCTTCCCCTCTTCTCCCAAAATTAGAAAAACTTTTTCCTGGGTCCTTTGTTGGGAAATCCACTGGACATCTCCCAAGGTGGCAGATCTACTGCCCTGTTATCTTCATTAAAGATGTTTTATTCCTCAATTCATGGCTTCAATTTATTTCAGTACTTGACAATGTATAACTCTAATCAGGAACACAGGATCAAGGTATGTTCAAGCAGCTTAGATCTGCAAGAGCTCATTATGAAATTTTCATTGTGTATATATAATCCTCAGAAGTAGATAGTGGCTACCAATCAAGGATTGATTAATTGCTTTGTCTAGATGGGGGGGGGGGAAGTGATGGAAAAATGTTAATGCAAATTAAATTTTAAAGTTTATTGGTACTTTTTTTTTGAAGAGCTGATTGTTGAACATTTAATAACATACTCTTTGATTGGGAGCTCAAGAGCTGAGTTCTCTAGAACCAGAGGATTTTGGAATAGAAAATGAACTTAGAGATAATTTTGTAGGAAGAAACTGAACTTTAGAGAGATTCTGAAAAGGGATGGAGCCAGAGGTTTTGTGGAATCTTGGGTAAGTCACTTTCTGTAAAATGAAAGAATTAGATGAGATTGTCTCCAAAGTCCTTTCTTGTCCAAAATCATTTCATAGGATAATAGACAAGGTCCAAGTGAGGTTGGTTCCAGTTCTAATTTTGCTAATA
Organism: Sminthopsis crassicaudata; assembly: GCF_048593235.1. NCBI lineage: Eukaryota > Metazoa > Chordata > Mammalia > Dasyuromorphia > Dasyuridae > Sminthopsis > Sminthopsis crassicaudata. Next base: position 204,637,866 of record NC_133621.1, read on the forward strand.
ACTAGTTATGTGATCTTGAACAATTCCTTTAATTTCAATCTCAATCATCCCATCTATTAAATACATTGTACCAGATGGCCTAGGTCCCTTCTAGATTTAAAATTTTAAATTCTCTCTTTATATACTTCTAGTTCTGGCAAAAGTTACTTCACACAGTAAGTCGGTACATTTTTGGTCTTTTATTTTTAAAAAAGGAAAAAAAAAAAAATAAATAAATACCAATCATAGCCATGTGTATAGTCTTATAAAAGGTTTCTTCCTTCCTTCCTTCCTTCTTTCCTTCCTTCTTTCCTTCCTTCCTTCTTTCCTTCCTTCTTTCCTTCCTTCCTTCCTTCCTTCCTTCCTTCCTTCCTTCCTTCCTTCCTTCCTTCCTTCCTTCCTTCCTTCCTTCCTTCCTTCCTTCCTTCCTTCCTTCCTTCCTTCCTTCCTTCCTTCCTTCCTTCCTTCTTTCCTTCCTTCCTTCCTTCTTTATTTTCTTTCTTCCTTTCTTCCTTTCTTCCTTCCTTCTTTTCTTCTTTCCTCTCTTCCTTCCCATACTGGAAAGAGTAAGTGATCAGAATTGTTTAGCTTTAAGAAACTGGTTATGCAAAACACTGTATAATTATCTTTTAGTATCCATTAAAATTTTTTATAAAGGATTGTAAATTATTTTGAAGTATTACTGAGGTTAGAACAACAAATAATGGTTAATATTACAGCAGGAGAACTTCTGTTAGATATAAGCAATACTCTCTAACAGTAAGAATAGTTTATATGAAGAATTTCTTACCTGGAAAATCCGAAATAAAATGTAGAGTAAATAGGATGCAGTTGCTGCCTAAGTAAAGATGCAACCCACAGGTAGAATGCATAAATGTGATGGAAGATCTGGCCCATATTTGCAAAGAGAAGAAAACTATACCTGCACCATCAGAATACCTACTTAAGGAGAGGAACAAACCAGGGTCTAGGACCAAGGAGGATGATCTATCTCAGGGGTTTTCTGGAGCCAGGTAAATGAGAATTTTCAGTTGAACATTTATACCTCAGAAAGTCAGTAAGCACTACAAGTTAGAGCTGGATTTATTGTTTTGTTGATTGTCTAGACTTAAGGGAGTAATTGAGAAAATGTTAGTAATGTGAATTAAACTTAAAAGTGTATTATCCACACATGTCCTTTTTTATGGTTTATTAAATATTTACCATTATGACCCTAAGTAGTGGACTAGAGATGTATCTACTTGCTGCTCCTCAAATATCTTTAGTTTAGAGATAGAATTCTGGGTTTGAAATGGAAAACCATTACTCTTATTACTCTTGGGACAAAGGGAGGGGGGGAGGTAGCCTTTTCCACCAAACTCTTGTTATACAAAAGACTGTTAAAATAGGGAATAAAGAATAAACCCACTTATCCAAGCAAAACCCAGAAATAGATTTCAGATTTTTATAGATTAGATTATGCTAAAGATTATACAAGAGTAAATATATTTTTTATCTGGGAACTAGATAAGCTCTAAGTTCAAAGAAAGAAGTCTGCTGCTAACAATGTCTACAATTACAAATTGTGTAAGTCATAGAATGTGATGGGGTTCACTTTCTAAATAAGACCTTGGCTCTGAGGGCTCCAGTTCCCATTTAAAAGTCTCTCTCTCCATGGCTTTCCAGGTTTCTATCTTGAAATATGTTTGCCTGCCATGTTTCATGACAGGTATGTTACACTTGGTATTCTCTCAGCCAATCAAGAGTCATGTCACTAAATATAAAGTATACAGCATAAGATTGTCTTTCAGGACACTGTGCAAATGAGTATTACCCAAAGACTGGAAAGTTATTTGTAATGGTAATTGAAAGGAAGAGAGAAAAAATAAAAGCTTGGAACATGGGGAAAAGTATTCCAGTTCTTTTGTTTTAATTCTTATATTTACATTTTATTATATCAAACCATACCAATTTCCAGAAATACTACCAACTAAAATCACTATAATGCATAATTCCATCAAATAACTAAGTAAAAGAATGTAAAATATAATTGAAATGACTATTTTCATATCCTATTTTCACTCTTTCATTTTGTTTTATTCAAGTCTTCTTATTCAAAATAACTAATATGGACATTTTATATGTAATTACAAATGTATAACCCATATCTGATTACTTATCATTGGTCGGGAGACAGGAAAGGGAGAAGAGGAAGGGAAGGAAGGAAAGAATTTGGAACTCCAAACTTTAAATAAATGTTTTTTAAAAATAACTATAGCAATAAAAAAAAATCAGGGATGTGGATTTGGAATCATATCCTTTCCCCATTAGTTGATTTTGTCACAGGATTTAGTCACAGAGTAAAAACAGGATATGGATATAGGATGTTTTAATCTGTTTTTAAACAATATCAGTTCTTTCTCTACAGGCAGATTGCAGATCTGCAGATCTACAGGATGCAAATTCATCCATTCATACTTTGGGATTATTTTGGATCATTGTATTGCTGGGAATAGCTAAATCATTCACAATTCTTCATAAAATAATGACGAGTTACACATTGTTAAATTAATTAAGTAAAATTTCAGTCATACCAAATGGTCACTTAATTTAGCACAAATACATTTTTCTGATGGAATTAAAAACAGCAATCTCATTGGACAAACAAAAAACTGGACAGATCTTCACAGATTTTAAATAGTTTAAACTATTTTAAGTAGTTAAGTTCTAAGGACAAGAATTTTAGGTTGGAGGAAGGAAATCTTTGAAAGGGAGAGTATAGGATTTTTCTCTCCTCTTCCCTCCAATTGGTTTTGATATCTAACAGACTTGTCCAAATAATAACACCAACTTAGCAATTGAGAGTTTGTTCAAATCAATTCAGTGGAGCAGACACATATTTCAGACAGACATTGATCCAGAAAACCACCTATGGAGAGGAACAGACAGACCCTGGGAACTCACCTGAGCAATCTGCTCAGGGGAGATGATCTATTGAAGGGAAGGTGCATGAGGATTCTATGACTAGAGAAAGAATTCTGAAGCATCAGGAGCAGTGATGTGCTTTAGACATATCTTTATCTACAAGTAGGATTACCATTGTACAAATTGTATATTGAACTCAAAAATCTTAAAAACAAATATAAAAAATGTTTTGAATGTAACTGGTGAAGAATATTAAATCAATAAATTTTTAAAAATGAAAAAAATTACAAAGAGAGAAAATGCATAAGCAACATCAATCTCTCCCCTGAATATCCATCTTGCATTTTCCAATGACTGCTAGAATTTCTACTTGGATTACCCATGGACATCTTAAACTCACCATTTCCTAAAACTAAAGAATTGCTTTTCCTTTTATATTTCCTTTTCTCCCAATTTCCTTGACCTCAAGCACTTATTGACTGTGTTGACCTTAAACTAAGCAAATCATTTAACCTCTATGTGCCTTGGCTGTAAAATGGGATAATAATAGTACCTACTTCCTAGAGTTGGATAAACTGTGATAATATTTGTAAGATGCTTAGCTCAGTGCCTGGCACAGAGTAATCATTATATAAATTCTGTTATTAGATTTTGGAAGGTAGGAGAGACAGTGGATAGAGTGCTGGACATGAAATCAGGAAGATTATTATTGCTGTTCAATCATGTTCGACTCATTGTAATCCCATTTGGGATTTTCTTGGTAAAAGTATAGGAGTGGTTTGCCATTTTTTTCTCCAAATCATTTACAGATGTGGAAACTGAGGCACACAGGGTTAAGTGATTACTCCAGGGTCACACAGCTAGTTATTGCCTAAGCTAGAACTAAAATCAGAAATATGAGTCTTCCTGACTCCAGACTCAGTGGCTCCTTAAATGTCCCAACATTTGTTCAACATTCAGCCAACTTCTTCAAGGCTTTCTTAGTTATATTGCCTACCTCTACCAAATTACCTTCATTTTACATAGACCTGTGTATATAATAATAACAATAATATTGTCTCTAATAATAAAATGCAAACTTCTTGAGAACAACTGTTTTACTTGTATATATATATTTAATACTAATGCCTATCACACAGTAGTTACTTAATAAATGATTATTGATAGTCTGATTAATAGCTTTCCTGTCACTGGAGATCCTTAAGCAGAGGCTGGATTGCAAGCCTATTTGTCAGGGATATTATAAAGAGAACTCCAGATCAAAGAAAGATAGGTTGGACTGGATGAATTCAGAGGCCATATTCTAAAAGGCCTTTCAACCAATATTCCATTCCCAGTCTTCCTCTACTACATCACAGAAGTACTCCAGAAAATGAAGCCTTTAATTGCCCATCTTGAGAAGCTTAATTGCCTACATTTTTCTAGCAAAAGCAAGGAAAAGCAGGTTGAGAATCATTATGTAATTGACTTCTCTGAACAGGAGCCTGTAAGACCTTTTATTCCTCCCACTACTATACATTTTCTCTGAAATCCATTTAAAGCCTTAAATCCCTGCAACCCTTTGTTCACTCCCTTACAACTGCTGGCCATCATAATTATGTAGCATACTCAGCTCCCTAATGGTATCCCCTGTTGGCTACTCCCTGGTTCATGGTACTCAAGGGGCATTTATTTATCTCAGTCTAGTTCAGCCCCCATTTCCACTGAATTTCTGCTTTAGTTGGAGACTATGTTTATCTATTCATCTGTATTTCTACTTTTTTAGTGATACTGAAGTTTGGGATTCAGGAAGAATGAAAAAGACTTGACCATGGAAGGCACTATGTCTTGGTCCATAAAGCATTGAAGCATTGCTAGGAAATTTGTTGCTTATTTTTAGGGTTCAAAAAATAAAAATAAAATAAAACCCACCTCCCATTGCTTCTGCTATTCCAGGAATATAGACTACCTGAGTCAGATGTTGTTCCCTTTTTTCTTCTCTTTCTCCCTGATTCTGTCCTGTGTGTCTCTAGCCTATGTATGGTTCATGAACATCCTTGTGAAAATCTTGTCTTTTTTTCAAATTAAACACTCTAAAAGTTACGGCATTCATAGTTTTCTGGGAGATATAATTCAAAAATCCTTGCAACCCCTTTATAGTTTATGCATTTTATCTTTTCACAAAATGTAGAGCATTTCACATTCATCTGAAGAGAACCAGAGCAAGTCTATAAACTGCTTTAATCATTGAAATCTTTTATATGATATTTAACCACTTATGGTCAAAGAATCTTTTAATTAGGTTCCCTGATTATCTCAATGTTGAGTCAGACCATCTCCTGCCCTAACTCACAATGGATATTTGTACCAGCGTGGATGAATCAGCCTAATGCTTCAAATACACACCTTTGCCAACAATTGTTGTTTGATAGCTGTCTTCATTTAAGCCTTAAAACAAATCCTCTTAAGCCAAACTATAAGCCAAATTATATTAACTCTAAAATTCTATGTTCTAAATTTCTATTATTTCTTCTTGGCACATGTTAAGTTGCAGGACCTGATGTTAGAACCATATACAAATGTCCAGCAGACAGTTGGAAATTCAAGATAGTCACTGCATCTGAAAATAAATTTTTCATAATCATCATTAAGAAGAAAATTATTAAAACTATCTGGGGGACACAGAAATTGCCAGGGGAAATAGTTTAAAGGAAAATCAGAAAAAAACTACAGACAGAGCACTAAGGGATTGTTTACACTTAGGAGGTATAAGGAGAAAGAAAAGCAAAAGGAGATGTATAAATAGTGGTCAGACAAGTAGGGAGAGAACCAGGAGAAAGCAATGTCTCTAAAGCCAAGAAAGCAGAGTTCCCAAGAAAGAATAGGATACCTAGAAAAGTCAAAAGTCAAAATGGTGTCAAATCCTGAAATAAACCAAAGTTAGGAGTTGAGGAATAAAGTGTCTTCAATTGAGATAAGAGAGTAGTAAATCTTTTACCTTGGGAGATGTCCCATGGTAGACTCATAGAAACTACCTGCATCTAGAGAAAGAACTTATAAATAAAAGTATGTACAAAATAATTTTGCACACAGACACACACAAATACACACATACACATATCTTCTTTGTGTCCTCTCGAGGGTAGAAAAAGGGAGGAATGAAAAAAATTTGCATGATAATTTTGTTTTATATTTGAAAAAATATTATCAAGTTGTACATAGTAGATTTGCAGTTTCATATATGCTCACTTTCTCGTACTATGTTATGGAAATGCTTGTTTTATCCCATAAATTAATTTTTTTAAAAAAAGTATAAAGTATAAAAGTGTAAAGTCCTTATATTTTTAGGAGAAAAGGGGAAGGAGGTAGTATGAGGTGACAAGACCTGGACATGAGACCCCATTTACTTTTGACAATCTGAGCATACTTCATTCCAGCTGTTTTGCCCCTTCATGCCATGAGTCCCAATGGAAAAGGGAAAGGATATCAGGAGATGAGATCCAGTTCAAACTAAGTTCTTTTACAAAGCAAAATCCCAGGGTGTGGGAAGCCTAATCTAGAGTAAATATCTTAAGAATAGGAATATAAAGACATTACCAAAATTCTAACATTTTTAATATCATTTCAGAGGTGGCTAGTAATATTACATTTGATATTAATTTTCTGTCATTATATTAACAATTATATTAACACTTTTCTGTCAATAGTCAGGGAGGATCAAGACTGGGAAGAGACCATTATAACTTCTAATTAAAAAGTTGTTATTGACCTTTGGAGAGAGTAGTTGAGGAAAGAAGCTAGATTTCAAAGAATTGAAGAATGAGTGGATAGGATAGCCTATGTTAGCATATGTATATTGTGGATACATACATATATGTGCAATGTATACATGTGCTGTATGTTATACTATATATTCTAATTTATTATATCATATAATATTTTGTTGTCTCCTCCCTCAGAGTATAAGGTCCTTTTGAGTAAAGATTATTTCATTAATCATATTCTTATCCACAGTACCTATCAGTGTCTAGAACATAGTATGTATATAATAAATGCTTGTTGATTAATTGATCATAATTTATAAATGTGATCCTGATCAGGCTACTTACTCAGATCCTCTGCTCAATCACTGTATATCTATCTATGATAACCTGTTTAACAGTTAGCATTCAGTTAGTGTACCTCCCGGGGGGGGGGGGGGGGGAAACTTTTCTTTTTTTGGTATGTGATGACCAAAGTGATTTATTCAAAGCCTGATTTCCATTACTAAACACATGACATCTTTCTGTATCTGGCACATAATGTTCTTCTTTAATCAACCTGTTTTTCTTCAGTCTCACATAATTTCCCATTAAATAATTGTTTAGGTTGAAATAGAGCACCTAATTGATCATTTCAGGACTGGCAATTCTAGGGACTCCATTAATTGCCTGAATGACTCACAGATGGAAGCTTATTTTCAACCAGATGTTCTAGCCCGCACAAAGGACCATGTTTTAAAGTTGGATAAATCACAAGTTTTCCTACAATGGTTTAAATTCACTTTAAGCATTAAAAATGATTTTGAAAAGTTGTAAATATTCAACTCAATTCAACAAACATTTATTAAGCACTAGCTCCTGCTACATGCAAGGCTCTGAGGAATATTAAGACAAAAATCAGTCCCAGATTAAAATATATATATATTTCATACTAAGGGATACCAACCAGGAAATAAATGAATAAATAAACAAACAAATAAATATATAAATAAATGCACAAATGAATAAGGTGTATATTGGAGCATATCCTCCCATTTGTTTTTATTTAAATATTGAACCATCAGATTTAGAGATGGATTGGGCCTTATGGATCGGATCTCATTTCCTCATTTTCCAGATGATGAAACTGAGGCTTAGAGAGGTTACAACTTTTCCAGAGACTTGCTGAAGGGAAGTCAACAGCACATTTAGGAAACTTTTACTATGTGCCAGCATAGCACAAAGTGAAATTAAAAGGAAGATGGCAGTAGTTCTCAAGGAGTTAAACTCTGGATTGCCATTTTTTAATAGAGAAAGAAAGTCTCAAATTTTATTAAGGTGTTTTGCCAGAAAAAATAAAAGATCTCTTGGATAAGGTACTAGCCCTGAAATCAGGATGCCCTGAGTTCAAATCCTGCCTCAGACACTTAATATTAACTTAACCCCTTCCTCTGGAATTATGCCCAAAGAGTTACTAAACTACTTATAATTATCCTTTCTACACCAAGACTTTCCTCATTGCAGTTTCAATATATTGCAGATTGGCATAAGAAATTAAATGTGAATTTTGGGGGAGTTTTACAACATGTGAAGGCTAACAGGTAATGTAGAAAATGTATAGAACCTCAGAAATATATAAAATATATGTATGATATTTTACAATTATTTTTAATAAAGTATTCAATAATACTCAAAAAAAAAAAAAAGAAAAAAAGAAAAAAATTCAGATTTTTTTCTCTGGTGTGAAGGGACAGCCAAAAAATATTTTGCAAATCAAGGAGTACCAAGCCTCTATGCAATGTGGGAGGGAAAATGTGTGCCATTTGATCCAATACTACTACTACTACTACTACACTACGATGTCTATTTCCAAAATTAATTGGGGAAAAAAGAAAAGAATCTCTATGCTTTAAAATATTTATAGCAGCTTTCTTTATGGTGGCAAAGAACTGGAAATTATGGGGATGTCTGTCAATTGGGGAATGGCTAAACCAGTTTTAGTATGTGACTGTGATGAAATATCACTATGGTATAATCAATGATGAGTTCAATGATCCTAGAAAAACATAGATAAGCTTGTGTGAAATAATGAATAATAAAATGAGCAGAATCAAGAGAATGTTGTATACAATAATAGCAATATTTTTTTAAGAACAACTTTGAGCAAAGTAATTTTGACTATTATAAATATCCAAGTTAATTACAAAGGGCATATGTAAGAAGACAATATCTATGACCAGAGAAAGAATTGATAAGTAGAAGTATGTATAAGATGAACACACACTCACACACACACACAGGCCTGCATTTCTGGTATAAATCTCAACTGGTCATAGTGTACAATGTTTGTGTTACATTGCTTCAATCTCCTTGCTAATATTTTATTTAAAATATTCACATTAACATTCTTTTCCCAATAATATTTTATTTTGTCAAATATATATAAAATAGTTTTCAACATTCATTTTTGTATGAAACTTTGTGTTCTAATATTTTCTCCCAACCTTCCTTACCTGTCCCTTCCCAAGACAGCAAGAAATCTGATTTAGGCTAAACATGTGCAAGACTTTTAAATATATTTCCATATTTATCATGTTATGCAAGAAATGTTGGATCAAGAGGGGAAAAAACACCCATGAGAAAGAAAAAAATCAAAAACAAACAAAAAAGTGAAAATACTATGCTTCAATCCACATTTAGCCTCCATCGTTTTCTCTCTGGAGCAGAAAGTATTTTCCATTTGAAGTCTATTGGAATTGCCTTGAATCACTGCATTATTGAGAAGAGCCATAGCTATCATAGTTGATCATCACATAATCTTCTTATTACCATGTATAATATTTTCCTGGTTCTGCTCACTTCACTCAGCATCAGTTCCTGTAGTTCTTTCCAGGCTTTTTTGAAATCAGCCTGTTCATCCAAAAAAAAAAATAAATAAATAAAATAACAATTTTTAAAATGTGGGGGAAAAAAAAACTCCAAGAAACTTTAATCTGTACTCAGAGTTCATCTGCCCTTTCTTTGGAGATGTATAACATTTTTCATCATGAGAACTATGGATTTGTCTTAGATCATTGTATTATCAGCAATAGTTAAGTTCTTCATAGATCATTATAATAATGTTTTTACAATGTTCTCTCTTGATTTACTCATTTCATTTTATACCAGTTCTTTGTAAAAGTCTTCCCAGTTTTTTTTTTCTTTCTGAATGCATTCCTCTTGTCATATCTTATGACATAATAATATCCTATTAAAAAATATACAGCTCACTCAGACATTCCTCAACTAATGGGCACTACCTTATTTTCTACCACAAAAGATTTATTAAATATATTTTTACATATATGTATCTCATTTCCTTTTCTCTAAGCTTTTTTTAAAATTATTTTTTTATTTTTATAAAGAGTAGTGATGTTGCTGAGTCAAAATTCTACACATTTTTACAATCTTTTGGACCTAATTTCAAATAATTGAACTTGTTCACAATTTTACCAGGTGCACATTCATGTCTTTATTTTTCACATTCATCCAGAAAATAAGATTTTCTGTCTTATTAGTTTATCTGATAGGTATGTGGTGATATCCCTAACATGTTTAACTTGAATTTGATTGTTTGTTGATGACTTGCAGAATTTTTTTCTTTTGACTATTGGTTGTTTCAGTTTTTTCTTCTGACTACAACTTATCAATTGGATAATGACTCTTATTTTTTTGAATTTGATCACTGCACTAACATTTATTAAGAAAATTAGTTTATAGTTTTCTTTTTGTTTTTGTTATCTCTTTATTTTAGGTTTTGAAATTATATTTGTTACACAAAAAGAATTTGATAGAATTTCTTCTTTTCCTATTTAAAAAAAACTAGTTTATATAGTATTGGGACTAATTGTTCTTTAACCATTTGGTTGAAGTCATTTGTGAATCAATTTGATCCTACGGGCTTTTTTCTTAGAGTAGTCATTGATAACTTGTTTGATTTCATTTTCTAAGATAGGATTATGTAAGTATTCCATTTCCTCCTGTTAATCTGGGCAATTTATATATTTATAAATATTCATCTATTTCATTTGATATTCAGTTGACAATACAGATTGTCATTTTTATTAACATATAATTGGGCAAAATAATTCCTAATTGCTTTAATTTCATGTTCATTAGTGGTATGTTTATCCATTAATTTTTGATAGAAGTGATTTTATTTTATTCCCTTTTTAAAGTTCAAGTTAAGCAATGCATATTTTATTGTGGATTTTTTTCCCCATAAAACCATCTCCTAGTTTTTTATTTGTTAGTTCAATGGTGGTTTTTTTTTTAAACAATCAATTTTATTCATCTCTCCTTTAATTTCAGGATTTCTATTTCGGAATTTTAAATTTCTTTTTTTGGTAATTTTTTTGGTTGCTGTTGCATGTCCAATTCATTGATTTGCTTTTCTCTCTTTTATTAATGTATATATTCAGAAATATAAAAATTTCCCTAAATAATGCTTTGGATGCATCCCACTAAGTTTGATATTTGGTATGCCAACTCATTGTTGGCATTCTCTTTAGTGAAATAATTGATTTTTTTCCTAAGATTTGTTCTTTCACTCACTCATTCTTCAGGATTAGATTATTTAGTTTCCAATTAACATCTAATCTATGTTTCCATGATATTCTCTTTCTTATTCTCATTCAATTTTCTCCAGAGGTTTATCATAACTGACTTTTCTAAGAGTGCGTTCATTGGTTTGACTTCTTTTGTATTTATTTTATGGTTAGATTTATCTAGCTCTGAGAGGAAAAAGGTGAAGTCCTTCACTAGTATAGTTTTACTGTTTATATATATATATATATATATATATATATATATACATACAGAGAGAGTATTGATATTACTTTATAGTCTACAATTCCTTTTATCAAGGCCGTTTCCCTGAATTTTCCTTTTAATCAAATATATTTTTACTTTGAGATCATTATTGCTATCCCCTGCCTTTTTAACTTTAGCTGAAGCATAATAGACTCTGCTCCAGCCCTCTGCTCCAGTTATTTTAACTTGTGTGTCTCTGTTTTATGTGTGTTTCTTGTAAACAGCATATTGTTGCATTCTGGTCCCTAACTCATTCTGCTATTCACTTCTGTTTTATGATTGAATTCATTTCATTCACAATCACAGTTATGATTACTAATCGTACATTTCCCTCCTTATTTTCTTCTGTTTATCCTTCTTCCTTTTTATCCTGTCCCTCCTCTAAAGTCTGTTTTGTTTCTGATCATTACCTTCTTTTATGTGCCTTCTTTTTTATCATCCCGTCTCTACTTTCTTTTATTCCTTTCTGCTTTTCCTTCCCTATTGTGTAAGATAGATTTCTGCTGTATTCCTTTTTTGAACCAATTTAGATATGAGTAAGGTTCAAACATTGGCCCACCACCATCATCACCATTTCCCCCCTTCCGCTAAAAAAGCTCTGTGTTGTGTGCCTCTTTTGTGTGAGATGATTTTCTTCCTTCTTACTTTCCCTTTCCCTTTCTCCCAAGGCATCTTTTTTCCTTGCCTATCTAATTTTTTTTTTTTTTTAACATCATCACAACACAATCAACTTACTTTCACATCCTTTTTGAGAATCTTTCTAATTGCCCTAATAATGATAATGATGATAAAGTTCTCACAAAACTTTCTGTGTATTCTGCATATATATATGTATATATTCTATAATTATATATATATTTATATATATATATATAATTATAGAATATATAGAATTATATATGTGCAATCTTCCCACATAGGTAAACACTTTAACCTTATTGAATTTTTATGATTTCTCTTTACCTTTTTATTTCTTCAGTTTTGTAAGATAAAAGAAAAACCTAAGAGACACAGTTTCTCAGTAATTAGTAATCAATTTATCAAATAGGTTAGCTGATAATCAATAAATTTAGGGTCAGGAATCTCTTTCAGTAACCAAAGACAAAGCCATGAATATCCCTCAATGCTTAAATACCTTTAGAAAAGGAGTAGTCCCTGCTAGATAAAAATCAATCCTGATTTAGTGAATAATTAATAAGGGAGTACACATATTAGTGAGGAGGTGGGCTTCTCCTGTTAAGAAAGTGATTTGATCATGAGACTTAGCCGGCTCCAGCAATCTGGACAAAAGAATTTAGATTTTCTCCTTCTGGGTTTCCCTGGACTCCAAAGGAGGGTTACAATCACATGGGCTTATTTTTTAAGGGCAAGAATTCACATAGATTAAATTCCCTTTCTAATACTTAATACTTTAATACACTTTAAATGAAGGTAAGGTCTTGTAGTTGGGTGAGGTCTTACCCAAGATCACAGAACATGTGCCTGGTGAGATTAGGGCAATCTTAACTGTCAGCAGTGTGTTTCAGAGACTTATTGGCTGGCCTATAGGGGCTGGTCCCTGAATGAAGAAATAAAGGAGAGAAAAACTTTACTCCTAGTTTAATAAGTGGTTACTAATATAATAGAAAATAACATTTTCTCTCACTTGTGTTTGAAAGTTCTTCCTTTCAATTCAATTCTTTTTTTAAATTATTATCAGCAATGTTTGAAAATGCTTTGTTTCATTAAATATCCATTTTTTTCTCTTGAAGGATTATACCCAGTTCTCCTAGGTAGGAAATTCTTGGTTTTAGAACCAAGCCTTTTGCCTTCTGGAATATCTGGAATATCATATTTCAAGCCTTCCACTTCTTTTAAGGCACTAAATCTTGTGTGATTCTGACTGTGGCACTATGGCATTTGAATGGTTTCTTTTTTTACTGCTTGAAATATTTTCTCTTTTATCTGGTAGCTCTGGAATTTGACTGTAATATTCCTATGAGTTTTCATTTTGGGATCTCTTTAAATTTGGTAACCAGTGAGTTTTTTTCCTCTCTTTTGAATCTGTTTGTTGAATCTGTTTTAACTATGCATATTTAAAGTTATAAGAATTAGGTTTATATTTTCTTCCTTCTGTTTCTAAAATTGTTTTTTTCTTCTCAAGATATCATTTTTCCTCTCCCAATATGAGCACAGTATTATGTTCCTTCAGTTATTTAATCTTTTTTTTTTTTTTTTTTAAGATGGCCTCTTCTTCTCTGACTTTTTTCTTTTCACCTCTAATTTCCTCACCCTTTCCCTTAGGGTTTTATTTATTAATTCCTTTTTTGTTTTTTCCTAATTATAAATTTTTTCCCCTTCTTTTCCTTTCAGTAAAGATTTCTTCTCCCCCTTCAGCTAATACTGTTCATTAGAATTGGTTTTTTTTTTTAATTCATTTTTTGTTACCGTTCCCCAATGAGATTTCTTTCACTCTTTTAATTATTCATCTTCTCTTTCTGTTTACTATAAACCATCATTCTCTGATTCATGATCCTTATAATTATCTAGTTTCTCTCTTTTCTCTGTTTCTATATGCAATCAAAACTTTGAAGGTATCCATTCTAAGGTCTTTCTAGGCATTTTCTGCCATTGCTTTGTAGAGTTTGGATTTTTTTTTATCTCATTCCTATAATAATGTCAATTATTGAAGGTTTCAGAAAGACTGCTCCATGGTAGGGTCCCTCCCCCACTACATTATGTAATTATGTAGCCCACCACTGATCTGTCCCTCCCTTGTAGAAATTTTTTTTATTTGTATCTGGAAGTGTTCATCCAATATCCCTTTGGTACTCCTCCAGGTGTCAAATTGCCCCCAGAGATTCCAAATCCCATTTCCCCCTCCCAAATATATTTTTGAAGCACCAAATTCCCCAGGCTATCGAGTCTAAAGTTCTTATCTTCCTTCTCCAAGTATCTCTTTTCACCCATAGCATTCACCAGTAGAACTTCTTCCCACCTCCAAAATAAGGCTTATATCTTTTGCCCACTGTTTTTGCCTTTCCTCCTCTATTTCATACTTTCCCTTGTATATTTTTTTCTTTCTAAGACCACAGAAATCATCTTTCTTTCATTGCTAGCCCTTGATTTGACCCTGGTGCATCACAGACTCTTGTCTATACACCTGCTCCACTGCCTCCCTTTTATGTACCTTTTCATAGTGTAATTTAGTCCTACCAAAAAAGACAAAGCAAAACAAAACACTGATTCACCACATTCTGTTCATAATGTCCCCATCTGCCTCTTTAGTTATTTGTTCAGGATTTCCACTCTCACCCTTGTCTCCTCATGTACATTTAGAAAGAAGTCTCTTATTGTCATCACAAATTGCTGTTGCTGTCCTTCCTTCCTATATTCATTCACCCCTCCTGAATTTCTGTTGTTTGGGATGTTCAAAGAGTAAATAATGTCTTCATTTCTGGTTTTCTTTCTAAAAAAATTTCAGTCTTTTATTTATTATTAAATATCCATCTATGTTTTCTTGAATGGTTAAGCGTACATTCACAGGTTAGGTCATTCTTGGGCTCCTACTTGAATTCTATTATTCCTTGCAACACATTATTTTATTCCTTTCTCTTTCTTTCTAATAGATTCAGAATATTCTTGACATTATTTGAATATCCTTTCCTTTATATTTTAAGGTCTTTTTCCTGATGATTTGAAGAACTTATTATTTCTGAACTACATAGTTAAATTTAACCAATCATGTGTTTGGAGTTTGAAGCCTTTAGTTTTTTCCTGTTCCCTGGAAGTGAGTGAATACTTTTGATAGGAAATTCATTTTCTATGGTTAGAATTTCTGGGAAGTTCTCTATTATCATTTTTTTCATGATAGTGTTAAAGATTTTTTTGTCCTGTTGTGTTCTTCTTGGAGTCCTATGATTCTTAAGTTGTTTCTATACATTATGCTTCAAGATCAGTATATTTTGCTTACATAATATACATATTATATTTTAATATAATTGGGGTTTTTTGCTTCTCTTTTTGTGAGTTTTCCTTCACTTCTGTAAATTTGCATTCATAATTTATTATTTTCTCATTTATTTCTTTAGTGAGGCTTGCCATTGCAGATTCTAGTTTTTATTTTCTGGTCATCTATTATGCATAAATTTAGCTGTATTAGTTCTTATTTCTTTAAAAAAAAACCTCAGGAAAATTGTGCTATGGTTTCATATTCTCCTGAAATTCCATAGGGTCCTGTGTGTCATCAAATATTGTATCATTTTCCTTTGCCTTGTAGTATTTATTCATAGATACCTGTACTTGTTTATTAGAACTGGAGCTGATATTTCTTTCTTTTGTCATTTTTTCCTGTTGATTTGTTGCCTTCTTCATGGTAGTGACCATCTTAGGATTCAATGGAATTTCTAATTTCTATTTTACCTTCTGTTTTGAGAAAGTTTTTTTTTTCATAATTTCTTGAAATATTATGTCTAGACTCTTTCTTTGACCATATCTTTCAGGTAATCCAGTAATTCTTAAAAAGATCTCTTCTTGACCTATTTTCTATGTCATTTTCTTTTTCAATGAGATATTTAACATTTTTCTTTTATTTTTTCTCATTTGTTTGATTTTGTTTGATTGTTTTTTGATGTCTCATAGAGTCATTAGCTTCCACTTGCCCAGTTTTAACTTTTGAGAAATTATTTTCTTTAGTAAACTTTTATACCTCTTTTTCCATTTGGCCAATACTGTTTTTAAGGAGTTCTCTTCAGATAATTTTTAAAAACATCTTTTTCCATTTGACCAATTTTGGGTTTTAAGGTATTAGTTTCTTCAGTAGTTTTGTGTGCCTCTTTTATCAAGCTATTAATTTTTTTAATATAATTTTCTTCCTTTGTTTTCATTTTAAAGCTATTTTTTTCTACTACTCTTATTTGATTTCAGAATTTCTTGTTGAACTTGTGTTCAATTCACATTTTGTTTGGTTTCATCATCTTCTTCTGAGTGTGTGTCTTGAAATTCCCTTTCACCATAGTAGATTTTTATGGACAAGTTCATTTTTTGTTGTTTGCTCTTCTCTTCCCTACACCCATTTCTTGATTTGGAACTTTATATTAATTTTGGGTTTTGTTTGTGGCTTTGGGATGGAGGTAGGGGCTCTCAAACATCAAGCTTTTTTGCACTGAATGAAATCAAGAAATTGGAACAAAGTTTATTACAAATCAGGTGATTTGATTCCATAAAAGCAAAAGTTACAATCATGTGATATAACACAATAAAAATAAATATTCAATGTCAATGGAGACTATTATTTCAATCTACCTTTATTAATCATATCTATTCATGACAGTACCATTAGTTGCTGAGAATATGCAACTATTAATTCTCCTTGCCCTTCTTAATTCCTTAAGGTACTAGGGGGAAAAAACCTCTGCCAAATTGCAGATAATTGCTAAACTATGGAGGTCTGCAAAAGATTAGTAACTCATGGTCTGAGTGAATAAGATCCAATGTGGCTCTTATGAACATACCGTTTCTCTGTTGCTGAAGATCTTTCCTGCAGATAAAATGCCTAGTTTCGCATGTTTGTCCCAGTCCTTTGCCTCCCACTGAGATGCTTTGCATAATACTATTTCAGGAGGGCACTAATAATATTTTTCCATCTATCCCTCATTTGGTATACAAAAAATATTCCTGGAGGGGACTGTAAGTTGGCTCAGCTCTGAAGTGATCTCTTTTTTTGGTTGTCATGCATCTTTAATTATTGGAGCTTACAACAAATCCTAACGTGTAGAAAACCAAGTCTCAGGAGTCAGAATATGGAACTATCACATCAAAAATAATCATATCAAATCAACAGACATTTATTAAGTGCTTACTATGTGCCAAACCCTGTACTAATAGCTATATACTAAAAAGAAAAGAAATATAAGAACCATGCAAGAACTCTTATAGTGCAATGCATTTTGGGGGGATCTGGGGTTTCTAAGTGACTTTGTGAGTCTGTATTGATATTTTTCTGTGTAGTAATTTTCTGTAGTAGGAACTGCTAAGTAGAACAGTGGTCAGGAGGGTCTGGATTCAAATTATGCCCCTATACTTCCTAGCTGTATGAACCTGGGCAAGCCACTTGACTACTATCTCCTTTTCTGTTTCCACAGCTATAAAATAGAGACATAATAGCACCTATCTCCAAAAGTTATTGTGAGGATCAAGTCTTTTCAACACACAGCTCTACCACTTTAATACAATTATCCTAAAAGTCTGAGATCCCAACTTTTTATATACTATCTACAGGCAATTTCAATGTCAGAGAGTGGCTGGTGTCCTATAAATAGATAAAATTATTCTTAAAGAAGAAAAACAAAATATCAACAATCATTTGAAAAATTAATCCCAATCGTTAAGGGAAGGGAGGGGCAGCTAGGTGGCGCAGTGGATAGAGCACCGGCCTTGAATTCAGGAGGACCAGAGTTCAAATCTGGTCTCAGACACTTAACACTTCCTAGCTGCCTGGGCAAGTCACTTAACCCCAGCCTCAAGAAAAAAAAAAAATAATAATAATAATAATAATAATAATAATAAGGGAAGGGAGAAAATGATCAAAAAAATTAGTGAAAATTCTTGGAGATGATGTGTAAGAACAGAAATTCAAATTTAATAGTGGAGTAACCCAATTTCTGGATCAAAGGATACAGACAATTTTATGAATTGGTCTAGTGATGCTAGAAAACTAATAGAAATTCTTCCTTCCCCTTATTCCTCTAGATCTCTCTAATGATATTTTTTGTCTTTATTTCATCTTCATTTCTGAATATATCACCTAACTTTCCCTTAGCCAGTGATTGATTCCTTATAATAAATATAATAAAAATAAAAAATTCCTTGTAATAAATAAATAAAATTGATTCCTTATAATAAAAAATAAAAAATTCATCATAATAAATAAATGTAAAAATAAATAATAAATGATAAAAAGAAATTAAAAATAATAAATATTGAGAGAGAAAAAAGTAGTTTAGTATAACCAATCAATAGATAAATCAAGTTTGATGATATATGCAATATTCTACACCCATATTTCTGCATTTTTTACAAAGAAAGGTGGAAGAAGCATTTTCTCAGCTCTTAAATCAGACTAAGTTCTTAGTCTATAATTACATAATATTCACGGGTTTATTATTCTCCTTTTCATTTACTTTGTTGTACTCATTGTGTACATTGTTTTCCTGACTCTTATTTTTCTCTGCATTAATGTAGATGTCTTTCCACACTCGTCTGAATTCTTCATATGCATTATTTTTATAATTTCAAAATAATATTCCATTACTTTTATGTATCACAAATTTTTTACCCATTTCTCAACTAAAGGCCACTTTCTAATACTTTACAGCCATAAAAAGAACTGATATGGATATATTTGATACATGAATCTTTTTTTCTGCCTTTGACCTTTTGGGGGTATACGCCTAGCAGTGGGATTTATGGATCAAAGGATATAGATAATTTTATCACTTAAAAAACCCCATAATTCCAAATTACTTTCTAGCATGGTTGGACCAATTCATAGCTTTGCCACACTGGTATGTATGTCTATATCTCCTCCAACTTTATTTTAATCTTTTGTCATTTTTGCCAGATCATTGTATGCGAGATAAAAGCCCAGTTATTTTTATTAGACTTTTTCTCATTATTTTATTTGAAGTTTATAGCAATTTTATTGCTTCAAATGTGAAGCTATTGAAGCAATGCTAATATTTTCTGGTAAGAATTTGTGATCCTTTTGAGAACTAGTGTTCTCAAAACTGATCCACTTAAAAATTGTTCTTATTTGTCTTATTCCCCTATAAACTGTAGGTATCAGATCCATTTTTGATGCAAAGGTTTTTCCTCAATCCAGTTTTCCTTCTTATTTTAGATGTATTAGATTAATTGGTTTTATTTGTATAAAAAACCTTAATTTTCCCATAACTGAAATTACCTATTTAATTGCACTCAGTTTATTCTTGGTTACTGATTAGTAGGTTCCATGGACTGCTAAATTCTACAACTTTCTCTCAATACTGACATGAATAGTTCTATTTCTCAACTCTCTTCTTTTTCAAGCCCCAAACTAGTGCTTTCTTAATGAAATCCCTGGATATAAATAAGAGTTACATGGAATTCTGACATGTTTGAGTTTCTCCCAATGAATGACATCTCCCTTTCATTAACTATTA
Organism: Sminthopsis crassicaudata; assembly: GCF_048593235.1. NCBI lineage: Eukaryota > Metazoa > Chordata > Mammalia > Dasyuromorphia > Dasyuridae > Sminthopsis > Sminthopsis crassicaudata. Next base: position 204,657,499 of record NC_133621.1, read on the forward strand.
TGGGCACTTGAGATGAGATAACTCCATATGGATAGTACATATGGATATGTGCAAGTTAGTACATATGTATAGATAGGCACCCATTACATTATTCACTAAAGATTCAGGTAAATCTATTGAGCCCAATTAACAATCCCAAAAAGTAGAGGAGAGAGGGCTGGCATAGACAGGAGCTAAGCTGAGGACTTTTTCATATATATCTATAAGGAGTATAGGCAAAGTTTTTTTTTTTTTCTCTTAATATATTTCCCCCTGTTACATGCAAAAATAGCATTCAACATTCATCTTTGTTATGATTTTGAGCTCCAAGTTTTCCTTCCTCTCCCTTCCTCCTTCCCCAAGAAAATTAGCAATCTGATATATATTATACATGTACACACACTCATGTTAAACATTTAGTCATATTATGAAAGAAGACTCAGAAAGAAAGAAAAAACAACTCAAAACAAGTAAAAATGTTAGTATGTTTTGATCTGCATTAGGATGCTATAGTTATTTCTCTACAAGTGGTCAGCATTTTTCACCATGAGTCTCTTGGATTGTCTTGGATCATTGCATTGCTGAGAAGAGCATTCTATTATATGGTCTATTATAGTATTATATATAATAGTCTATTATTATAAACTATTATATAAATAGTCTATATTATATATAATAGTCTATTATAATTGATCATCACATGTTTCTGTTACTGTTGCACAATGTTCTCCTATTTTTTTCTCACTTTAGCCTGTATCATTTCAAGTCTTTCCAGGTTATTTCTGAAATCTTCCTGCTCATTTCTTATAGAACAATAAAATTTCATTACATTCATATGCTACAACTTGTTCAGCCATTCCCCAGATGATGGGCATCCCCTCAATTTCCAGTTCCTTGCTACAACAAAAAAAAAGAGCTGCTATAAATATTTTTATAAGGGGTCCTTTTTCCTTTTTTTTATGATCTCTTTGGGATACAGACCTAGTAATAGTATTGCTGGATCAAAGGATATGCAGTTTTATAGCCCTTTGGATATAGAGCCAAATTGCTTTCCAGAATGGTTAGATCATTTCACAACTCCACAAACAATGTATTAGTGTTCTAATTTTCCAACTTCTATAGCATTTATCATTTTTCCTTTCTGCCACAGTATCCAGTCAGATAGATTTGAGGTGGTACCTCAGAGCTGTTTTAATGGCAAACATTTTTTTAGTCCTTCAACTTGTTGCCACAACAAAATTTTGTGCATTCCTACATGTCTCTCCTATGGTGAGATGGAGCTGAAGTGAAGAATGGTGATATTATATGAGTCCAGCAAACATGAAAAAGAACCCTAATGCTCTGAATATCCACTTTGACTGTGACATAGCTATTTCCTAAATACCAGGGCTTCTTAAACTTATTCCCCTCATAACCTCTTTTTACTTGAGGATGAAAATGATCTGATAGATATAGAAAACAGGTGTACAAATCAAACATCTAATGAAAATAAATTATAATTTTATGACTCTCATATTCAATTATGAGATTCCATATGGGGTCATGAAACCACAGTTTAAGAAGCTGATGCAGACTCCACTAGCTCTGGACTGGTGATTCTGGGCTGGTGGAGGATAGGAGGGGGAAGGGCAGGATGGGAGATGATAATAAAAAGGGAATGGACAATGAATGACTGAATGTGGCATATATAAAAAAAAATGTGGTTGCTCTTTTGGTCAACTGATCCAAAGATCAAATGAGATAATATAAAAAATGCTTTGCAAGCCTTGAGTTGTATACACGCTAGATAAAATGAGGATGAGGATACTTGATATTTTTACTTTATTACAAGAGAATGACCAGGATATCTGGGAAAGATATATCAGCTATATAAAATGATTTTATTACTATATAACTTTAAATATCTTGTATAGTACTGAAAACAATTTTTTTTAATTAAAAAGGAACTACATATATACACAGACAAGCAGAAAGGAATTTTTTTCTCTTTTTATAAGTCTGGAGGGTATAATCCATATCTTCAAAAGAAGAATCAGGCAGAAAACATTAAATGTAACAAAAAAGAGATTCAACACCTTCATTTTCTATATTAGAATTATATTTCTATATTTTTAATTTCTAAATATAAAATATCATTAACAAATAATATAATTTTATAGTTCCTGAATTCACCATCAGCTTTCTCTTAGCAGGACTATTGCTTACAGTATTTCAGAGCTTATAATTCTAGATCTGAGAATTTAGAAAAAACAGGGGTTAATGTTTCTATGGCAACCTTCCTTCTCAGTCCTTTGTACATACACATTATGATGAGATCTTTCAGGGTTCACAGGGTTCACTAATTCACTGAGCTGACTATTGTTTGTACCTTACCATTATGGAAATATTCCATTTGCAAATAGTGACTATTTTTTGTGGAGATATAGAAAGTATGCCATAATTGGAATGCTTCAGATATTGTTAATAATGTTTTCAGTGAATTAATACTGAATAAATGAATATGGAAGCAATATTTCACATTTATATAAGATTTTAAGCCTTTGGCATTGACTACTTGTATTATCCCCAACAGTGACACATGGAGAGGTTCGGTGACTTGCCCAGAGTGACATTAATCAGTAAATGTCATACCAAGCCCATTGCTCTTTCCATTATACCATGTGGCAAGTTTGATTATAAACCATCATATCATGAAAGATAGCTTAGTATGGGGAAAGGAAGCACTGACATTCACGTAAAAAGAACCGAATTCAGGTTTCTGTTTCTGTTACTTACTATGTGTGTGATCATGGATAGACCATTCAAATTCTCCTTATTCCTCCAATAATTTGCAATGTTCATTTCTTGTCATCTTTGTCAATCTAATGATATGAGGCTGAACCTCATAAGGGTTTTAGTGTGCATTTCTCTAAATAATAATTATTTGGAAACATTTCCCCCTAGCTTGGTTGATAGGTTGTCCATAGCTTTTGGATCTTTATTTGTCAGAGAGTGCTTATTAGTGCTTGTACAAAATATCTCAAAATCTCAATGCCGGCTTAAACCTTAATAGATTACACAAAATTGCAAAAGCTATTTTCTTCTTTGCTTTTCTAATTTGTTTATGATATGAGCATATGTATATACATATATACACAGAGAGGGAAACACATGCATGGGGGAGAGAGAAAGAGAGAGAGAGAAAAAGAGAGAGAGAGAGAGAGAGAGAGAGAGAGAGAGAGAGAGAGAGAGAGAGAACAAAGAAAGAAAGAAAAAAAGAATTAACATAAGAAAGATGCTCCTCTGATAAACAGAATTCTTCAGTAATTAGCTTTTTCTCTAATGTTTCTCCCTGAAATTTGAGGTATTTGAATGTATTGACTTACTTAGGAACAGTTGGGTGGCACAGTGGATAGAATGCTACGCCTGGAGTCAGGAAGACCCAAATGCAAATATGGCCTCAGACACACACTAGCTGTGTGATCCTAGGCAAGTCATTTAATCCTGTTTACCTCAGTTCCCTCATCTATAAGATGAGCTTGAGAAGGAAATGACTCTATCTTCAATATCTTTATCAAGAAAATCCCAAATGGGGTCATAAAAATCAAAACAACCAAACAACAACAAAAAATTAAGGAGGCTGCATGATCCTTGTTGAGATATTAGAAATGGGGATAGAAGTCATGCTTTTTGTGGAGGTTCAACAAGATGATTTTGGAGATATCTTCTAGTTCTAAAACTCTATGCAATATTTCTTCTCACATTTTATATTAATCTATCCAATCTCGTTCTGACACAATAATACAGATAGCTCTCCTTTCATATCACACTAAACAAATTGAGAACATGGATTCCATATTTTATAGCTTACCCCTTGATGTTCTCAAAAGGCAAATGAGCAACATATTTGGAATCAGAGAACTGGGTTCAAATTTCAGTTGTTTTTTTTTTTTTTTTTTCTGAAGTATCTCAAAAACATATTATATTCCTGATCATGAATAACTAACTTGACCCCTTTGGGCTTCAGTTTCCTCATCTAGAAAAGGAAGGAGTTGTTCTGAATAATCATTTATGTCCCTTCCAATTTTAAATTGATGATTCCAACATAAGTCTGAGAGGTCATTAGAAAACTGCTTCAGTCATTCTAACTATTCTTTCTTTCTTTGCAAGGCATTTGGAGTTTAATTATTTGCACAAGGTCACATAGTCTGAGATCAGATGTGAACTTAAGTCCTCCTGACTCCAGGGCTGGTGTTCTATGCACTGTGCCATCTAGCTGCCCCCTAAGTATTATATATTTTGTTGTTATAATAGCTTTTTATTTTTCCAAATATATGCAAAGATAGTTTTCAACATTCATCTTTTCAAAACCTTGTGTTCCAAATGTTTCTCCCTCCCTCCTTTTCTTCTCCCTCCCCTAGATAATAATGATCCACTATAAGTCAAACATGTGCAGTTCTAAACATATTTCTGTATTTGTCATGCTGCATAAGAAAAATCAGATCAAATGGGGAGAAACTTGAGAAAGAAAAAAAAAAGAAGCAAACAATAGCAAAAAAAAAAAAAAAAGGTAAAAAAGATTATGCTTTGATCCACTTTCAGTCTCCTTGTTCTCTCTCTGGATGCAGATAGTTCTTTCCATCACAAGTCTATTGGAATCACCTCATTGTTGAAAACAGCCAAGTCCATCACATCATTTCTATTATTTCTAAGGATTTTTTAAAACTAGATTTGGGATTTCATTGCAGGGAAGCTCCAATTAAGGAGATTCTCTCTATCCAATGCAAATTGGCAACTGTTCTGCAGTGTTGAATCTAGGAGTTGGAATGGGGAATGAGACTTATCCATGTCAATAAATTTACCCATGGTCATACATCCAGTATTTTCCAGAGAAAGAAAATGAACCCAAGATTTTGAATCCAACTCACTCTCCATGCTGCTTCTAAGAATATCATGACTTCATTTCTTGGACATTTATAAAAGATCACTTCAAACACAGGAAGGTAGTTTATTATATTGGTAAGATCACTGGATCATATGAGGTAATTAAAAGTACTTAACCACATAGTATGTTCTTTACAAATGCAGTAGTAGTAGTAGTAGTAGTAGTAGTAGTAGTAGTAGTAGTAGTAGTAATAGTAATAGTTTTACTAACAGTGATAGTTGTAATGATGGTATTAGATGCATTAGTTGTGGTGGTAGAAGTGGTGTGGTGATAGTAATAGTAATGGTGATAGTAGTTGTAGTACTAGTATTGGTAGTAGTGATAGTAACTTTAGTGCTAGTAATACTGGTAGTGGTGGTAGTTATAGTAGTAGAACTGCTAGCAGTAGTACTAGTACTAGTAGTGATAGTGGTGGTAGTAGTAATAGTAGTTGTACTATTAGTAGTAGTGGAAGGAGGCGAAGGAAGATCAGGGGCAGAAATAGGAAGAAAGGGAAGAGGAGGAGAGAAGGCGGAGGAGAAGGAAGAGGAGAAATTAGAGGATCCATATGCTGGTTTTGTAACTTACTCCTTGTATAATGTATAATCATTCAACCAGTTAATCAATATTTATTAAGTCTATGAAATGACAGGCATTGTGCTAAACTTTGGTCGTATAAATACCAAAAAAAGAAAGCCAGTCCTTATTCTCAGGGAGCTTCCAATCTAATGGGGAAAGACAACATTCAAAAGGAAATTGAAAGAGGGGAGGAGAGAAAGGGTCACTTAACCAGTGTGGGCTAAATCATTTGTAGAATGAGGGGTTTAGACCAGCTAGCACCTAAGATCTGAAGGCACTAAGTCTCTAATTCTAATTAATACAGCAAAAATACATTTTGGAAATCATAGCAGCCTTAAAGGAAAATGGAAGATTTCAGGGGGATGCTGCTGAGCCAAGAACTCATCAAGTACTTGGGTCACTTCACTCCCTTCAGATTCTCATAACACAGTACTTACTGAGACCATTTTGGACTTAGATTTCAGTCTTTTGTTGCAGTGTAATCACACACCAAGTGTTAAAGGTGAGCTTGATTATGGGGGGAAAAAGCTAATTACTGAAAAATTCTATTTACCAGGAGCATCTTATACTAATTTGAACAAGTAACTCATTTAGATTGAAAGGGAAAAGAGAATAAATGGAAGATTAAAAAAAAGGAAAGAAAAAAGCTATGCTGAACTATAGAAATGTCATTTTCTGTTGTCCACAAGCAAAATGGCCATGTTTCCATGGAGATGAATGAACGACCTTTCTGAGAGAGACCTGCTAAATCATCAAATGCACTGTCTGTGAACACGTGTAGGGGAGGACATTTTCTCCTCAGTCTCAGATGTGCCAAACTAGGAAAAAAAAAAAAAAAGCTAGAATTTGGGTTAATATAGCACAAAACTGAGGACATTTCAGCCCTTTTATTTTTTAAAATCATGAACAAAGTTTAACTCTCTGTGTAATAGGAGCATAAGCTTTATGTTGTTTTGGTTACTGTGGTCTGCCCCCTCCCTCAAAAAAAGATCCTCCACTCCCAGTGCCACGGAACATGGGATGGGAACAATTTCCTAACCTCCTCCTCTCCATGCAAATTGTTAGTTTTTCCTAAAAAGATATTGAAAACATTCATGAGATTTAACTGATACAGGGGACTAAAGACTCAGGCTACTAACATCACTTCCTCTACTAGTGCTAGTGTTACTACTGCAGCTACTATATTACCAGCTTCATACTAGATATTTCAGACTTGATTTTCTTTTCTTTTCTTTTTTCTAAACATATTTCCACATTTATCATGTTGCAACAAGAAAAATAGGATCAAAAACAGAAAAAAAATGAGAAAAAAAAAAAGCAAGCAAATAACAACAACAAAGGTGAAAATATTATGTTGTGATCCACATTCAGTCCCCATAGTCTCTTTCTGGAGGCAAATGGCTCTCTCTATTACAAGTCAGATTTTATTTTCTAAAAATACCTCAAACTCAACATATGCAAAGCACAAATCATTATTTCCCTCCCTAAATACTTCCCTTTTCCTAACTTTTCTATTATTATCAAGAGCACTATTTCCTACAAATCATCCATATCTGGAGTGCTTCTCTCCTTATTCCTATACCTCCTGGCTTCCTTCAAGGCCCAGCTCAAATCCAACCTTCTGTAAGAGGCCTTTTCCTCTCCCCTTCTTTCCTTTAAGATTGCTGTCACTCAAACTGTAATTGTTTGCATGTAATTTCCTCCACTAGACCGTGAGCAAGAACAACAGGAATGATTTTTTTTTTTGCCATTTTTATAGTCAAAGAAAAAAATTCATAATATGAATACTGTGCTCTGTATTTTAGATTCAAGTCTAACAAAAACAAATTTTATTTAATTTTATTGATACTTAAGCATTAATAACCAATTTAAATAATAAATTAATTTAATTATTTAATTTATCTACTATCCAAGCATATCTAGCTTGGAAAGAGACCAAAACTGGCATTGTGCCCCATGACTTCACATGATTACCCTAGATAATTTGAGGCAAGATTTATTGGAATCTTGAAAAAAGAAAAGATTGCAATTTATAAAAATACAGTTTGGGTTAACATTCTAGAATAGTTGAGGAACTAAATTTCCATTTTATTCACTTTTGGATCTCTCCCTCAAGGGATCAATGAAATAGATAGCAAGAATTTGGGAGATGGGTAAGACTTTGAGGATACTTTCCTTTCGGTGGAATATGCAGTATTTCCCTTGGGTGAGTCCCAGTGCCAATAACTTTGCGGGTGGATAAGGCAACTTTGTAAAGAAAATAGGAGTTGACAGGAAAGATCCCAGAAAAGCATTTTTGTCCTTTAACTATTTTAGAGAAAAATATTATTTAATATTTTTAGTTTTACTAAAAAGGATGCTTTCACAATATTTTCAGCACTTACCACAATGCAAGGCCCATAATAAGCATATATAAATGCTTGTGTACTTGACATGTGGACTAGAAGATCAGGGTGGGTAGGGAGGATATATCTTCTACTAAAAAAAGAGGAGGAAATAAGGGAGATAAGATAGACAGATTTTTTTTCCTCCTCTTTTTTATGTTGCCTTAATTTTTAAAAAAAGTATTTATAAGGTATTTTAAGTATATTTTTTAAAGTATTAAATGTTACGCTCAACATATGTTTAACTCTTCAAAGAAAGTACAGACTGAGAAATAAAAAAAATTAGCATCACCAAATTCTCATTTGTCTACATACAGGGACTGATAAACTTTCCCTTCCTCTACCCTCCTGTGATTAGTAATGCTCAGTAAATGCCTGACTCCCTGATCATACTCTAAGAGTTGTTGGGAATCAGCTTCAATATGCTTGAAAAGTTATTGAAGAGAAACTGAGGAATTTTATCAAGCTTTTAGACTAGTGAGAAGCCTGATATGATAAAGAGAGATAAGTTAGGAACTTTTATATAATGCTAGTTTAATGGTTTGTAACTTTTTATTATGTCCTAGGCATCTTTGCCAATCTGGTGAAATCTACATCCCTTTTTAGAATGTATGTATTTGTGTGTATGTATGTGTATATATATATATATATATACACACACACATCTAAGAATGTATATATGTTTTACATATATACATATATGCATATATTCATATACTTCTAATTGAAGAAAATCCTTAATTTCAGTAAAAAGTTAGTGAAAATATAGATTTTTTCCCACTCGAGTTCATGAATTCCTTGAAATCTAGAGACCTCATATTAAGAACTATATGCATATATTCATATACTTCTAATTGAAGAAAATCCTTAATTTCAGTAAGAAGTTAGTGAAAATATAGATTTTTTTTCCACTCGAGTTCATGAATTCCTTGAACTCTAGAGACCTCATATTAAGAACTATATGCATATATTCATATACTTCTAATTGAAGAAAATCCTTAATTTCAGTAAGAAGTTAGTGAAAATATAGATTTTTTTCCACTCGAGTTCATGAATTCCTTGAAATCTCGAGACCTCATATTAAGAACTATATGCATATATTCATATACTTCTAATTGAAGAAAATGCTTAATTTCAGTAAGAAGTTAGTGAAAATATAGATTTTTTTCCACTCGAGTTCATGAATTCCTTGAAATCTAGAGACCTCATATTAAGAACTCCTGTGCTTAAGAGTGGTAGGAATCATGTTAAAAAGAAATGAGAAAAGGTGTCTTTAGGAGTGGAAAACTAAAATTTCATCCTCTATAGTAATAAGAGGAGGAGGAGGAGAAAGAGTCATAATGGTAATAGTAAAACTAACTAGTCTTTTTATAATACTTTGAGATTTGCAAAGTATTTTATGTTATCTCATTTTAATCAATAATCCTGTGAGGTAGATATTATTATTTTCACTTTACAGATGAGGAAACTATGGCTGATAAAGATTAAATGACGTGTCCAGGATCACACAGCTAATAAATATCAGATGAATTTGAACTCATGTCTCTTGGATTCCAATTCCACCATTTTCCACACTTTGTTATCCAACTGCAATGGAATGATTTATGACCAAGTTTTTCCTCCAGCAAAGGTGATCCTGATGCCATCTGCTGGTCAATTCAAGAATTACAAGCAGATCAACATCAAGAAATAGGACAATGGAATCAACAATTGGGGAACAATAAGGAATGTTGGTGGGATCCATAGATTATTTCAGTTAGAAGATTGATGGGTGCCATCTTCTAGGAGCTCTGGAGAACTGCAGTGGTTGCTATGTTGTTGTTCATTCATGTCTGACTCTCCATGACTATTTGGGGTTTTCTTGATAAAGATACTAGAGTGGTTTGCCATTTTATTTTTCAGCTCATTTGACAGATGAGGAAACTGAGTCAAACAGGGTCACACAGCTAGTAAGTGTCTAAGGCCAAACTTAAACTCAGGGAGAATTTTCCTAACTTCAGTTTTGACACTATATCCACAGTACTTTAGGGATGCTAAGGAAAAATTGCTATGTGCTAAGGAACTATTAAAATGCTTTGCTAGCTGAGAGCTATACCTATGCATGTCCCATTGTGACTCTAGAGAATGTTTGCTTTCTGGAGCATGCTATTATTGCTTTCTATGTGCTCTGTTGCTCATCATGTTTATTTTCTTCTTTCTCATTTCTTCAACTTATTCAAGGGACACATTGATGGTATCATATAGTAAAAGACACCAGATTTTCTGTTCTCTGTTGGAGATGTTAACTAAACAATTTGAAAATGGGGAGAAGAAATATTCATGGTCTAAAAATCATATAATCAGCACTTAGCAAATAATAATAATAGGAAATACATCATTAAATCATGCACAACTAAGAACACTTTGAGC